>NC_066872.1:22839738-23139738 GCF_022985175.1 Labeo rohita
CCTGATGGCCTGTATACAGTAACAAATACACACGTCACAGGGGATTTATCATTAACACTTGTATATCTGGATAATGTAATATGAAGCATCATTACTTCAAATGAGAAATACTGAAGATATTGCTATAAATTGTAGAAACACCTCCCCCTTTACGTGTATGTAAATACTTCATATACAAACTTTAAATATTAACTGATGATTATCACTTTAATTTATTTTTTATAAAATGATAATAATAATTCATTTTCACAGCCTTAAGGTCACAACATCTAGACTTAACTATAGTTTATGCCCAGAGATGAAAAGGCATGTCCTCCATTCAAAGAAGGAGCCATCAGAAACCTGTCATATCTGTCCAAGAAAAACACGACTAAAAGCTGGAATACACCACATGACAGATTTTTAAACACCAGGCATACACTTACTAACCTAAATAGTCAATAGTCACAAAGGAAAATGGTCACAAAGGAAAACTAGCCATCATACACTAAACAATTGAGGATCACACACTAGCAGACTTTAAAAAATCATTCCAGTCAAAACAAAAATCATTCCAGTCAAACACAGAAATGTGCTCATTGTTGATAGGAGACACATGACAAATGAAAACAATGTATGCTCTAAAATCAGCTGTTAAAATCAACATGTTTGATCTCCTCCAGCTGGATGGAATCAAAGTCTGAAGCTAAAAACTATAATGTAACACTATAGATAAGTTGACATCCATTAATAAGAGGCTTCATAATGAGGCTAGTTTCTGTGTTCATCCCCATAAATGATATTTTTTTTTTTTTTTTTTTTTTTTTTTTAGTGTTCTGAATTTTGTGACTTTTTGAAATAGTTGTTTAAAATAAACAATAAAGTTTAATAAAACATAATGTGAGCTTACTATAAACAGGGGTGTGCTTAGAGAGTACAAAAATGTACCCATTAAGCACAGCCAGACTTTTTGCATTTAATGATGTACATCTTAACTAAAATGCTTCTATTTAAAATAAATTGAAATACATTTGTGTGAGAGATTAATATTTTATTTGAACATAACTTCTTGTACTGATTGGGGTTGGGGTTGGGGTTGGGGGGCAAGGGGGGCAGTTGCCCCCAGATGGTTAGTCCCCGTTGTCAGCCACACTGCAATTGGAGCGGTTTGCCATGCCGGCCCGGTTGTACGGAGGTACTAGACGATGCTAAATGCCCTCAAACGAAAGCAAAAGCGACTGAAGATGTGTCAAAATAGCCAGACTCATTGTGTAGTTTAGAGAGCTTCATTGATTATAACAGCACTTGTGAGATCGCGATGAACTGAGATGAGTGACGCTTTTATACGTGATAATAAAGTGAGCGCACTTTCTAGGCTATAATCCGTTCAGAATTTGTATGAAACGTTCGTTTTATATGGTGCAATGTTTCGGGATGACATCTGCATATTTATGCTGGATTCGTTCTTCGCCCGGCCCTTGTCCGACAGCTTATCAGAATTCTCGGCACGAGTCCGACCCGAGCCCTCTTCTCCCAAAACAGCTTATACTACTGTTTCAGCTATTAAAATAGTCCAGTTTTGTATGCAATGGCAAAGTAATTATATTTCGTTTTTTTTTTATCAAGTGAATTTAAACGTTTTGAAGCATTTTTAATTTTGTTCGTTAAATATAAGTTTTTGTTTTTT
The DNA here is from genome assembly GCF_022985175.1 of Labeo rohita. Taxonomy (NCBI): domain Eukaryota; kingdom Metazoa; phylum Chordata; class Actinopteri; order Cypriniformes; family Cyprinidae; genus Labeo; species Labeo rohita. Next base: position 22,841,405 of record NC_066872.1, read on the forward strand.
AAAGTAACGACAAAGCGGCCAGCGGAAGACTGATCATAGTCTGTTTGATCAATTTTGCCTTCTGAAATCATCACGGCTTGCCTAAAATAAAATATCTATAGATATAAAACAGTTCAAGTATAAATCAATGTTAGTTTAAACGTTAAACCTAGATAAATGTGTGCTATTTGGCGCATATCCAATCATTTGTGTGGAAGCTAAAACCGCTTTGCAGAACATGGAGGCGCCAGCGCGATCACTTGCATTTTTTTTTCAGTGGCAACCATTTTAAATATTCCGCCATTTTTGCTAATAAAAGTAAGAATAATACATCATTCCAAACTAAAGGGTCTATTTTTATTTGTGGCACTCACAATATAATTTGCAAATGGTGTTGTGTGCACTCACAATATAATCAAAACGTTGCAAATGGTGCTTCTAACATAAAGAAAACGTCTCAGGTTACGTATGTAACCCCGGTTCCCCGAAGGGAACGAGACGCGTCGAAACGCTTTGGGAACGCCTTCAGCGTGACCGCGCTCTGAATCACGTGTGCAATCAGACCAATGGAAGAACGAAACGTCATAGGCGGGTGACGTCACTGACCAGGAAGCATAAAAGCACGTGCGCCAGAACGAGCGTCAGCTTCCAGGAGAGAAGCAGCGCTCGCAGGGACCCAGGAGGATGGCTACGAGACGCGGCGTCTCGTTCCCTTCGGGGAGCCGGGGTTACATACGTAACCTGAGACGTTCCCCTTCAGGAACTCGAGCCGCGTCGAAACGCTTTGGAAACAAGATGCCCACGCCGCCAGACCCCAGTCCCTGCCTAGGATGTGCTAGGAGCAAGGACAGAGGAACCAGGCGAGACCCGCAGGTCAAGTTCATAAAACCTTACAAAGGTCAAAGGTGTGGACCAACCCGCAGCGTTGCAAATATCTTGCAGGGGAACCCCAGCAAGAAAAGCTTTAGAGGCAGCCATGCTCCGGGTAGAGTGAGCTCTGACCCCTAGAGGAGGAGGGAGGTCAGAGGCCACATACACAGAGCAAATAGCGTCCACTATCCAGCGACTTATCGTTTGCTTGGAAGCAGGGAGGCCCCTCTTAGGGGGGGCCATAACAGACAAACAGCTGATCTGACTTTCTCCACCTGGCAGCCCGGTGGACGTATGCGTCCAGTGCTCGCACCGGACACATACAATTAAGCTTCTGCTGGTCAGCGTCCCGAAAGGGAGGAAGACAAAAGGCCTGAAGTACGACAGGCCGTGGTGTTGAGGAGGGGACCTTAGGGACATACCCCGGACGAGGGTAAAGGAAAGCTTTTGAAAGGCCTGGAGCGAAATCCAGGAAGGAAGGGGCCACAGAGAGGGCCTGAAGATCCCCAACTCTCTTTAGGGAGGAAAGAGCAAGAAGAAGGACAGTCTTTATGGTAAGAAATCTGTCAGAAATTTCCTCAAAAGGCTCAAAAGGAGGCCTGCAGAGAGCCTCTAACACCACGGACAGGTCCCAGGGAGGGACACGGGGACGTACCGGAGGCCTCAGCCTCAGTGCACCGCGGAGGAAACGTGTAACAAGGGGGTTTCTGCCCACAGAAAGACCACCGAGAGGGGCGTGGTAGGCCGCAATGGCCGCCACGTAAACCTTCAAGGTGGAGTGGGTTAACCCTGCGGATAGCCTATCCTGCAGGAACTCCAGCACTGAGCCAACTGGGCAGTTAACTGGGTCCTGCTGGCGGCGTCCACACCAAGAAGTGAAAAGCTTCCACCTCAGGGCGTACAGTTTCCTCGTAGAGGGAGCTCTAGACTGGAGGATGGTCTCAACAACCTCGGTTGAGAGACCGGAAGCTAAGAGGTGTGCCCCCTCAGAGGCCACACCCAAAGCTTCCACAGCTCCGGCCGGGGGTGAAGAATGGAGCCCCCTGCCTGTGAGAGGAGATCTCTCCTGACGGGAATCTCCCAGGGAGAGCCGTCGAGGAGAGAAATCAGGTCCGAGAACCATACTCGGCCTGGCCAGTACGGGGCTACTAGAAGAAGGGACACCCCGTCCCGGCGCACTCTCTCTAGAACTCCCGGGAGCAGAGCGATCGGGGGAAAGGCGTACAGACGTAGCCTCGGCCACGTCTGCACCATGGCATCCAGCCCCAGGGGTGCTGGATGAACTAGAGAGTACCAGAGGGGACATTGCGTGTTCTCCCTCGTGGCAAAAAGGTCCACCTGGGCTGGACCAAACACTCTCCAGATCTGCTTTACCACCTCGGGGTGAAGCATCCATTCCCCGGGCCTCGGCCCCTGTCTCGACAGGATGTCTGCTCCCAAGTTGAGATGCCCAGGAACATAAACTGCTCTCAGCGAGAGGCGTTTGCCCTGGGACCACACAAGGATCTGGTGCGCCAGCTTGTACAAGGGGTGCGAACGCAGACCTCCCTGGTGGTTGATGTAAGAGACCACCGAGGTGTTGTCGGTGCGGACCAACACATGGCGGTCTCTTAGGTCCGGGAGAAAGTGTTTCAGAGCCCGAAACACGGCCAGCATCTCCAGGCAATTTATGTGCCACGTGAGTTGGCGACCGCTCCACAGACCGCGGGCAGGGTGGCCACTCATGACCGCTCCCCAACCGGTGAGGGACGCGTCCGTCGCTAGCGTTACGCGGCGACAAGGAGCTCCCAGCACCGGGCCCTGAGACAAGAACCAAGGCTTCCTCCACATGTCCAGGGCACGTAGGCAACGCCGCGTGACCCTGATCATGCGAAGTGGGTTTCCCCTCGGGGAGAACCCCTTGGTCTTGAGCCACCACTGTAGGGGTCTCATGTACAGCAGGCCAAAAGGTATCATGTTGGACGCTGCTGCCATCAGACCCAGCAGTTGCTGGAACCGCTTCACAGTGAGTGACTGGCCTTCCTTCACTCTCTTGACTGCAGTGAGGATCGACTCGATCCGAGCAGGAGACAACCGTGCCTGCATCGTGGTCGAATCCCACACCACGCCCAGATAAGTGGTTCTCTGTAGTGGAGAAAGCACACTTTCCTTGGCGTTCAATCTCAACCCCAGCGCCTTCATGTGAGCGAGAACGACATCTCGATGCCGAACTGCCACCATCTCCGACTGAGCTAGGATCAGCCAGTCGTCGATGTAGTTGAGTATGCGGATGCCCTGGAGTCGCAGCGGAGCCAGAGCTGCATCCACACACTTCGTAAAGGTGCGGGGGGGAGAGTGCTAGGCCGAACGGAAGAACCCGATATTGGTAAGCTTCGCCCCTGAAAGCAAACCTCAGGAACTTCCTGTGTTGAGGAAGGATGGAGACGTGAAAATATGCGTCTTTTAGATCTATCGTGACAAACCAGTCCTCGGACCTGATCTGAGACACGACTTGCTTGATAGTGAGCATCTTGAACTTCAGTCGCTTGACTGAGCGGTTCAGCAGACGCAGATCTAAAATGGGACGCAGGCCCCCATCCTTCTTCGGAACAATGAAGTACCGGCTGTAGAACCCGGACTCTCTTTCGTGAGGAGGGACCACCTCGATGGCCTCCTTCCTCAGGAGAGTGGCTACTTCCTGTTCCATTACCAGACCCTGCTCGGGGCCCACCAGCGTGGGAGAGACCCCGTTGAACGGCGGAGGTGGTGCGCCGAACTGAATGCGATAGCCTCGCTCTACAGTATGCAGGACCCAAGCAGACACATTGGGCAGTAGTTTCCACGCTGCCAAATGATCTACTAAGGGCCTCTGGTGTTATGTGGGCCGCTGGAACGGTGTCCTGAAACGGTTGCCTGGCAGGAAGCACCTGAACCAGCGGTCCCAGAGACCCCCGTGGGGGTGGCGAGCTCCCCAGCCCCGCTACGTTGCCGGGCGGGAAAAACTGGGGTGAATGCTCGCTGGAGACCGCTGTGCCCTGAAGCACCGGCAGGGTTGGCAGAACGATCTCCCGAGGGCACAGGGGGGACCCGGACACCGAATACTGCGGTGCGACCCGTTTCCCCCCAGATGGGGCTGCCCTCGGCGGTCCCGACCCGTCAGGACCGCTTGGTCGAGGACCTCTTCGACTGAAGCACGACCCTCAGATCGGGCTTAGCCTGGGAGGTCCGCGACCTAGAGCGTTTGACCACTCGCTCTCGATGGGGAGGAGCGCGAGTGGCCACGCTCTGCTTTTGAGCTTCCCTATATGAGGAGCTGGTAGACGGCCGGGGCTGCTCCGTCGCAGCAGCCCCGTGAGCTGGATGGCGGCGAGGGAGGAACCGCTGAAACGCTGCCGCTTGCTTACGCGCCTCCTGGTATCTGTCGACAACGGCATTGACGGCGTCGCCGAACAGACCAGCAGGCGAAAGCGGGGCGTCTAAGAGGAAGACCCTGTCCTTCTCCTTCATGTCAGACAGGGTCAACCAAAGATGTCTCTCCGCGGCCACAAGGGCTGCCATAGACCGCCCAATGGCACGGGCGGTCTCCTTAGTGGCGCGGAGAGACAAATCAGCAGTCCTCCTAAGCTCAGAGATATCACTGTCTTTTATCTCTTCGCCTTCATCCAACTCTTTAAGCAGGTCAGCCTGGTACGCCTGTAACACCGACATGGTGTGCAGACACGCACCAGCCTGACCCGCAGCCGTGTACCCCTTGCCCACCAGCGCTGAGGTGACACGCAGCGGCTTGGAGGGCAAGACCGGAGCCTTCAGAGACGATGCAGACTCGGGGGACAGATAGCTCGCGAGCGTCTGTTCCACCCGAGGCATCGCTCTGTACCCTCGCTCGTCCAACCCCGCCACATACCCGTAATTATACGAGGCGGGGATGAACAAGCGGGAAGAGAAGGGCGAATTCCATGATCTCGACACCTCAGTGTGGAGATCAGGAAAAAATGGAAGGCTCCGGCGTGCTGGAGGTGGTCGAGACCGCAGAAATCTCTCATCCAACTTACTCTTCTGTGGCTCGACTAATGGCTCGGCGGGCCAGTCGATGTTAAGCTTGGCCACCGCCCGAGTCACCACCTCCAACAGCTCCTCATATTGGGGAAACTGTGGTGCTGCTCGAGATGTAACGAGAGCAGGGAGGAACACACGCTCTAAAACCTGGCTTGCCAACATGCTTGGTCTTTTCGGACTTTTTGGACATACTGCCTCAAAATAAAAGTGGCGCAAACTAGCAACCAAAAGAGACAGCACAGACAAACACAGAGCGCTGCTGAAAGACAGAAGCTGACGCTCGTTCTGGCGCACGTGCTTTTATGCTTCCTGGTCAGTGACGTCACCCGCCTATGACGTTTCGTTCTTCCATTGGTCTGATTGCACACGTGATTCAGAGCGCGGTCACGCTGAAGGCGTTCCCAAAGCGTTTCGACGCGGCTCGAGTTCCTGAAGGGGAACAAACATGATGCGCTGTCTGTAGTCTCAACAGGCATGGATCGCGGAAGCGGGGGTGCCGCCCGGGCCTGGGCCCGGGTAACTTTTGAGGTCTGGTACAAATTATGACATACATAGGCTATAGACGCATATGGATTATTCATTAAAAGTTCGCGATCTCGATTCAAACACACGCAATCTTATTGCTATATGATGATGACTTCGCGATGTCTATAAAACATTTGAAATCGCAATCACATAGGAATATTTAAACCTGCTTTCGCGCAACCGCTGATCCAGAGAGAGCTCTGGTCATGTAAGTTACGCTTTATGTTTAAACAAGCTTCACGAGCAGGATACACGGTATAGGCTACATTTCTTTGTTGCAAACATTAAACATTAACTTAAGTATTGGGATAAATGTTCATTAAAGCCCAGCATGGGCCTCATATATATGCCCTAGCCCGGCCCTTGTCAGACAGCTTATCAGAATTATCGGCCCGAGCCCGTCTTCACCGAAAACACCTTATACTACTGTTTAATCTATTGAAATAGTTCAGTTTTAATGGCAAAGTGATTATATTTCGTTTCACTCTTTTGTTTAGTTAATTTAGAAAAACATTTGGAGCATTTTTGTTCATTAAATATAGGCTAAGTTTTTGTTTTTTAGAGTAATGACCAAGTGGTCAGCGAAAGACTGATCCGACACATTGATCAAACACGCACAGTCTGTTTGATCAATTTTGCCTTCTCAAATCACGACTTGCCTAAAATAAGATCTATAGATATATGCCTAAAAGAGTTCAAGTATAAAACAATCTTAGTTTCAACGTTAAACAGATAAATGTGCGCTATTAGAGGCGTACCCAATCTTTTGTGCGGAGAGTGGAAGCTAAAGACGAACTGTAGGAAATGGAGGCGCCAGCGCAATTACTTGCATTTTTTTTTTTCAGTGGAAAAATTTTGAATGTTCCATCATTTTTGCTCGTAAAGGTAAGAGTAATACATCATTCGGAACTGTTAAGGGTCTTTAGTTTGTGTGCACTCACAATATCAACAAAACGTTGCAAATGGTACTTTAACTAAAGAAAACAAACATGTTGCCTCAACAGGAGCGCTTCACAAAAATTAACGGAAACTCAGCGAATACATACCTCACAGACATGACACACATATCTATAGAAAGCTTGAAATTATTACTTAACGAAACAAAACTAATACTCTTTCACAAAAATAAAAAACTCTTTCAGTATGTAATCTGTAAAGATGCATTTCTCTAAAGGCAGGGTCAGGATCCGCAACTTAATCCTTGGGACACTGACTCAGAAAACACTGGTTTGTTGATAAATAATTAAAATATCTTCTTTCTATTTCCCCCGACACATTCATTGTAATTACGTTTGCCGGAGATGTGTGGGAAGTTTCAGCCCATTGCGTGCGCTTCCAGCTGCGCTGATTTGCTGCTGCTGGCGGAGACACTAAACGCTTCCGGAGTCGGTCTCGAAAGTGAAAGCGAAAGTGTTGTTTCCACCAGCGCAGAAATTTGTTTTCATCACAATAACATTTTAGACATTGTATAAATTGACTCATTTATAAAGTTAAATAAAACATTTTTAACTAATTACTATTAATATTGTTTTTAATATTAAAATGGAGACTAAAATGTAGACCCCCCAAAAAACACACACCCTCCCGGGCCCCCCCCTTCTTTTGATACGTTCCGCGATCCATGTCAACAGGAGCGCTTCACAAAAATGAACCGAAACTCATCGAATACATAACTCACAGACATTATACATATATCTATAGAAAGCTTTAAATTATAACTTAACGAAATGAAGCAAATCGAAAAGAAAAACTATTTCATTATGTAATCTTTAAGGATGCATTTCTCTCTAAAGGCGCATCCAAAGAGGAGATGGCGAGTCAGGATCGGCAACTTCATCCTTGCAACACTGACTCAGAAAACACTAGTTTATTAATGAATAATTCAAAAATCTCCTTACTATTTTCCCCCGACACATTCATGGTAATAACTTTTGCCGGTGCTTTGTGGCAAGCTTTAGCCTATTGCGTGTGCTTAAACGCGAAACTGTTCCAGCTGCGCTGAAACCGCGCTCGCTGCTGCTGCTGACTGAGACACTAAACGAAAGTGAAAGCAAAAGTGAAGTCTCGTGTTGTTTCCACCAGCGCGGATAATTTTTTTTTTCATGGCCATATTTGGTGGATGTCTAAAATATAAAAATAAGAAGAAGCCTAAAACAGGGCCGAAGCCCGTCCCGCGTCTGAACTATGACGTGAGAAAAGGGGACCGAAGCCCGGTCCTAGGGGCGTAAAAAAAATCGGGGCCCGTCGGGCTCGGGCTGGAATGCAGGGCTCTACCGGGACATATCAACCAGTAGCCTAATTTTATTGCCTGTAACGAACGGTAAAGTTCAGGAATGAATAATATGCGATTTAAGACAAAATAGTCCCACAACTGATCGTTCATTTTTTTCTTAAGTTGTTCCACCTTTAGTACCAACGAATCAAAACGGATACATTTCACGTGACACGGGAAAAAGACACAGAAAATCAGAAAAGCAGCGTGCACATTTGGTTAAAAATGAAAGGCTGTTAACTTAAAACGGGAAGCTTTGCCAGATTCAAGAGTCAAAAGCTCGTCCACAATTTAGTAACGTTGGCAACCTCGTCACGTACGACTGCGCTGTATTGACTGCTTTGGTGCGTTGCAATACCGTGGGGGATTATTTTGATGCTTATCCGATTTTTTTTTCCTGCCCCCCCTGACTCAAGAGTCAAATGTCGCCCATGTTGGCAGGAACTGGAACATGCTGTCATATACTCCGGTCCAGAACATCCTAAACATGCTCAATGGGTGACATATCCAGTGAGTCTGCTGACCATGCAAGAACTGGGATGTTTTCATCTTCCAGGAATTATGTACAGATCCTTGCAACATGAGGTGATGGTCGTGGATGAATGACACAACAATGGGCCTCAGGATCTCGTCACGGTATCTGTGCATTTAAAATGCCATCAATAAAATGCACCTGTGTTCGTTGTCCATAACATATGCCTGCCCATACCATAACCCCACCGCCACCATGGGCCACTCGATCCACAATGTTGACATCAGCAAACCGCTCACCCACATGATGCCATACACGCTGTCTGCCATCTGCCCTGTACAGTGAAAACTGTGATTCATCCGTGAAGAGAACACCTTTCCAAAGTGCCAGACGCCATCGAATGTGAGCATTTGCCCACTCAAGTCGGTTACGATGACAATTTTTTCATGTTTATTACTTTAAAGCTGTTTAATATAAGATAATCTGTTGTATAAAGTGCTGTATAAATAAATGTGACATGATTTTACTTGACTGGAATGCCCAGTTGCAGAGCTTGTGCAAATATATCAGCATCGCTATGATCAGTTGCTTTCTTAACATTCAAAGTGTCTCTTTCAGCAACATAGGTGGTGTTGGGAAAAGGAATTTTGAACAACAAAAAAAAATTGCTGTGATGTCTGGGCATTTATACTTCATACATATATTTTTAACACCTAACTCCACTGCTACCCTAAAACTGACACTTGTGTACCACAATACATAATATTATGGTAATAAAACAACCATGCTCTTCATGTCTACGTATTGGTTCGTAGTATTTTTGTTATGATTCCTGTCTGGTCTGCCTGCCACCAGAGGTCGCTGGTTTCACACTGCACAGACTGTTCCATCACACCCCGGCCTACGTTTCCCATCACCCATCGCGCTGATTGTGCGGACACCTGCATCCAATCAGGCGCTCTATATAAGCCTCTGACTTTCCCCTGTACTCACCGAGTATTGTGGTTATTGGATTGTTGTTTCGCGTGAGTTCCCTAGTTCCCTAGTTCCTGAGTTCCTGAGTTCTCACATCTTGCCTTTGCTGTACCTGCTGCTATTGACCGACCCTGCCTGTTTATGACCATGTTTTTGTCTTGTCCTTCTAATAAAAGCTTGCGTATGGATCCGCTTGCTTCTCGTTTCCCTCTCCACATTACAGTTTTTTAATATGCATAGTGATACCTTTATGGCCCTGTTCCACTGCATGATACTGCACAGTACGGCTCGGTAAGGCTCACTTTGGCGCATTTCCACTGTGACGTGTTAACACTGCAGATCACTGATTGGTCAGAGAGAATATACAATACATATATATATATATTATATGTATATGTATATACAGTATATATATATGCATTATTAACAGACTCACATCAAACATTACTTTAGAAAATGACTCTTTGTTTGAAATCCTCTGACTTGACATGAAGCAAAGGAAAAATAATTTTAAACATGATTCCTGATAATAAGCTTTCACTGAGTGATAGGAGTTGGCATGGCAACTGTTGCCAGGGATATATATGTGACTGAGTTTCAGCTTGGATTTATCTTTGTTAATCTCTGACTTCCAAATCACAAACTAATAAGAAGTTCTTAGCCTTAGTGTGGATGATATCTTGTAGAGGGATAGTTTACCCAAAAATGAAAAATTCTGTCATCATTTAATTTAATGTTATTTCTTCTGAGAAACACAAAAGGAGAAAGCCCATGCTTAAACCTCACAAAACCTCACTCTATAATCCTAAAAGAACTCAGCACAAGTCATATGGAGGACTTTTTATGGTATAATCTTGTGAGCTTGGTAGACATGGCATTATGAACTGTCATTGTATAGAAAAGAGGTGTAATATAATTCTTTGAATATTCACCTTTTAATGGAAGAAATAAAGTAATATGTTTTTTGTATTGACATGAAAGTGAGTAAATAATGACAAAATTATCAAATTTCAAGTGAACAATTCATTTAGTCATTCTAAACAATAAGACAAATTAAAAATGACATTAGGTGTCACAACCTGTTAGAGCCCCCTTTGTGTGCGTGTGTGTATGTGTGTTTGTGTTTTCTAGGTATTACATGACACAATCCAAGTACATATTCAACTATGCTAAAGTAGGGTACAACGGGGCTAAAGGTGCCCCAGGGGTAAAAGGCGCCTTTGATATTATTTTCCTCTAAACCACTAGATGGCAGAAAAAAACTTGGCATAACACTTTCCAAAACATTCGCTTTTCAAGATGCACGTGCAAATTTAGCTGATCCTTGGCGCGATTGCGGGCAGCAGCATAGAGTTGATTCTGTGCTAATTTAATCTAATATTTGATATTTTTTAAAACGTTGTAGATATAAGTCGCAAATTGGAATCACTAAAATTATTCAATAGTTTTTGAGACAAAGGTCTTCCTAATGATTTTTAGTTCTGTTTAAGATAATTAAAGCAACAAATTTTAAATAACGAAAGAAAATGTAAAAAAATTTTATTTGGGGTAAAAAGTGCCCCTGCTGTTGGGGCAAAATGCACAATAATTAACATGGTAATTAATACTGTAGATGGATACCTTTTCTGTTTGATGACATGACATGGTTGGATACAGATGGCAAATATCATATATTATGTTGGGTGTCCATTTTAGAGATAATCACCATGTTTAGAATGAAACCATCATATTTAAAAACATTACATTAATTATATCATATAATAAAATATAATAAAATATCATTTGTTGTTATTACTGTAAACCTATATTAAATTATTATGGGATCCTCCTTCAATACTTTCAGAATCTTTACTTTTTAAAATTATTATTTTTTTCTGTATTTTAAAATATATTAAGCAGAAGATTAAGCAGAAGTACCAACTTTTTTAAAGTTAAACATTTTTTGAACAAGTATTAACTTAGACAGTATTAGACAGTATTAAAAGTGAAATGTAAAGTCGGCAACACCAAAGCTCCAAAAGTATCAAAGATTTATTATAAGGGTTAAAAACTTTAACATAGTGTGTGGCGTTTCGAGCACGGCTCTTCATCTGATTTAGACATTATTAAAAAACAAACAAACATTATTTTAAAAAAGATTTGTATCAATACTGTGTGCCTTTTGCCCCATGCTGGTGAGCCTTTTACCCTGTGTGTAGGGTAAAAGGCACCCCTTGCCACCTCATACATTTACAAGATTATTAAACAAAATAAATCACTTGTATGATATATTTTCACACAAAATCTGTTGCTCCATAAATGTTCAATACAAACATATATATTTTTTTCTGTAATCATACGTTTTGAGCACAGTAAAAGGCATATTTGTATTCTTAAGGTGTGCCTTTAGCCCCGTTATACTCTATACTTAATAATTTTCAGGTGTAGTCAGATAAAGTACACCTGAAGTGTTTTATAATTGCATTGCTTAAAAGTGTGCTACAATCACTCTACGTAAAATTTACTGCATTTTTATATATACTATCACTAAGTTCTATTTGGATTTTCACAAAAAACAAACAAACAAACAAACAAGCAGTAGAAATGTATTACCTAAATAAAACCCTATTGTCACAACATCACTCTGTATGAACATTCTTTGCACTGTTACAATAACAGCACCTTTACAGTTTCTAAATACATTAGTAATAAAATGGGAAAAACACGAAATGTAAATAAAATAATTTTATATATAGAATTTAATAACATAAAGCTTATATATAAATGGGTGTTTGGCAACTTATTGCATGCTGAAAACTATCCATCATTTACAGATGTTTTTTTTGTTTTTTTTTTTTTTACCAGTGACGGAAAAACCTGAAGATTACACTTTGACAGATTACATAGAAGGTGATTTATTGGAACTTGTAACTGTAATTCCCACTCCTGTCCAGTTGGTGGCGAGTGCGCTCCAGTGTGGTAGCAGAGTACGTGATCTAGAACAAAAATGAAACTGTTTGCTATGCATTTGAATACGCACAGGCAAGTACCCAGTTTAAAATACAGCAATCTATCATAATATCTAGAATATCAAAATCAACTGCGGGTGGCAGATCCTTTTCCTATTTAGTGCTCAAACTCTGGAACAATCTACCTAACATTGTTCAGGAGGCAGACACACACTGTCTAGATTAAAGACTCAACTCTTTAACCTGGCTTACACATAACATAACACATAACACATTTCTAATATTCAAATCCATTAGAGGATTGTTATGCTGCATTAATTAGGTCAACTGGAACTGGGAACACTTCGCATAACACCTAATGTACTTGTTACATCGTAAGAAGAATGGCATCTACTCTAATATTAGTCTGTTTCATTCTTATTAAGAGTTCACAGTAGCCACCCAGATCCAGTTTGTTTCCAAATCAGATGGTCACTGCAGTCTCCCGGTTCCAGTCTGTATTCAGCCCATAGGGTGGATCAGCACCTAGAGATTACCTCTGCAGCCCTGAATGTCAGACCATGTCAAATAGGTGAGCCCCAGAGACATCCACAGCGAAGACCTCGTCATCTAGATGGCCATCGGTACAAGACCATGGAAACCAGATAAGTCCTCTGCAAAATTTTGCTGTCGCCTCTGGCTTGCTTAGTTGGGGACACTTAATTTCCAGTGATATTGTTGACTTGATTGCACAGATACTATTGGAACTAAACTAAGCTGGATGATGACATTATATTGAATCAATGATGAAATGACTTTAACTGAAAAGTGTGTTTACTATTGTCCTTTTGCATTATCGAATCACTATTTTTCTATTGAATATCAATAAAATAGAAAATATCATCCCAAACCTCCTCCTGTCCACATTAACTCTCTGTGCCCACCTCCATCTGTCAGTGGATCACTTTCTGACAGACAGGCAGCAGCTAGTAGGGCTGGGTAAATTCTCTTCCAGCACCTGCACCATCAGCACTGGCTTCCCCCCAGGGATGTGTTCTCTCCCCACTGCTCTTCTCCTTGTACACCACTGACTGCACCTCCAAAGACCTCTCTGTCAAGCTCCTGAAGTTCGCAGATGACACCACACTTATCGGCTTCATCCAAGGACGGAGACGAGTCTGGATGAGGCTGAAATAAACCCTCTGGGATCTAAGGGTGTTTTAGGGCCCTGAAGAAGTTTTGACATGCCCTGACATTTGTCCTTTTTTTAAGTATCATAAAAACACATAAAAGGGTCCTATTATGCTCTTATTTTTAAAGTCTTGATTTTGTTTTGGGGGTGTACAAGAACATGCTTTCATGCTTAGTGGTTTGAAAAGCGCATCATTTTTCACATAATTTACATTATTACAATACCTTTCTACCAGCCTGCCACAAATGGCTCGATTAGTTCCGGGTCCCGCCTTCCGAAAAACAAAATGTGTTGTGATTGGTTAGCTGTTCCACTGAGTTGCGATTGTGTTTGTGAGGAACATAATATGCTACAGTGGTGTTGGGTCCTATCGTCAGCCTGCCAGATCGCAGATACATGATATTATCATGCTAATTTATTTAATTATTTACATATTTAGTTTCTTTTCCCCGAAACCAGCTCCAGCATAAGGCTAAAAGCAGGCTAATATTAACATTATCAAAGAACATCATCACTGATTAGCCTTGCCTAGTCTAGTGCAAGTTTATGCATTACACTTGCTTTATAAGTGAAGCTATACACTGTATGATGAATAAATCTCTTACCACACGTTTGGTACGCATCCACCAGAATAAATTGCGGCCACTCTAGTCAATGCTTTTGTTTATACCAGTGGTGTCTCTGTGGCACATTGCGGCTCTGACGCGGCCACTCTAGTCAATGCTTGTGTTTATACCTGCCGCGCTGTGGCTCGTTGAAGTGTCTCAGAAGCTGCTCTCCACACTGCATCGCTAAAGTTAGGCTAAGCCCCCACCCATTCGAATTTCCGTAGGCAGGATTTAATTTAATGATATTCTAATTGGCCACATTGTGACATCATAACATTGGGAAAACAAACGCTGTAGTCCAAAGGAGCCGTTCGTTGTAGTTCTTGAAAAGGGATTTTTTTAAAAACTAAATATCTCCCTTTGGAATGGACTTTGAGATTTGTAAATTTGTAGATCTTTGTTATACCCAAATATACACACCACACACTGACTAAAATTCAAAAAGTGAAAAAGCATAATAGGACCCCTTTAATGGCTAAAGTCTGATTACACAGCACAAACTGGACGTGACGTGTGACCAAGTATGGTGACCCATACTCGGAATTTGTGCTCTGCATTTAACCCATCCAAGTGCACACACACAGTAGTGAGTAGTGAACACATACCCGGAGCAGAGGGCAGCCATATTGCAATCGCTGCTGCGGGACTCACCTCAGTCGTGGTATTGAAGGTGGAGAGAGCGCTGGTTATTCACTCCCCCACATTCAATCCCTGCCGGACCTGGCAGGGCGGTTTCTCTAATTTAAACTGATCACAAATATAGATTATGTATTAATTTAGATATTGAATTAGTCTGAAAAAATTCTGACTTCCAAAAACGTTGACTCGTAGTTTATATATGGAAACAAAGAGTGAATTCCACCCCATGATACATTCAAGAAAGCATGTAACACAGAGTTCCAGCAATTCCATTAGCACATCTGAGACCTAGCTGGGTATTAATGGACACCATCATCACTGCATTGGCATCACAGCACAGCCTTGATCCCCCCTGAGGTCCAGATAAAATCGCTCTATGCTCAGAGCTGGTCCATTGTTTTCTGGGATTATGGGGGATTACACACAAATGCCAATGAAAGAGAACGCTTGAGAGCAATGACCTCGCCAACAAATGAGGATGAGCCGGATATGTTGTATTCAATCCAGAGGAAAAAAAACAAAAAACATGGAATAGTAATTATGAATGCAGTGGAGCTTGTGGAAAGAATGCAGTCTTGAAATGCGTGGGGTCACAAAATTTCATCATAATTATTTAACCCACTGCCTCTTTAGACAGATCTCAATGACTGTGGCACCTAAATGTGAGCGTAAAGGGCCTTTACACACTCTCAGAGACCCACACACCCTTTATGCTTTACAACACACTGTTTTACTGTTTCAAATGTTTTTAAGATGGTAATTAATTATAATTCAATTTGCCATTACATTATAGATTATAGATCTATTACAATTTAATTTATCTTTATTTTATCTATCTATATTTATGTATAAAATACGATGTATGAAATGTAATGAATATAATTTGAGAGAAAAAAACCTTAAATTTGACAACAAATTCGTTTTCCTTCTTTCGGTTCAAAATACGATTTCAGGCCCTATTTTGTGCCATATTCATAAAATAATAATAATAATATTAATAATAATAATAATAATAATAATAATAATAGTATATAGTTAAATGTCATATAGACACTGGGTAAACACAAATAAGGTGCAAAATTGTGAAATAAATTATATTGGAGTACGACTAATCTCTTTTAAGTGCAGCTCTTTGTGTGGGTCAAAGACCAATTCTTCATATGTCATGCCAATGCCCATGTGGCACTTGTGAGGTCTCCACACATCTTCGCCTCGACAGATGCATTCTGCTCATCCTATTGGGAGCTTTTCTTGATGTGGTAACCTGTTCCTGTGATAATCGCTTCAGTGTGCTTCTATTAGCAAGGTGTGAGGCACTGTGGGAAATACTGAGATCCTTTATCATTCCACAGTCTCTCAGATCTTTAAATAAGATTGGGAAAACTCCTCAACTTAAAAGGACAATTGGC
Source organism: Labeo rohita (assembly GCF_022985175.1). Lineage (NCBI taxonomy): Eukaryota > Metazoa > Chordata > Actinopteri > Cypriniformes > Cyprinidae > Labeo > Labeo rohita. The sequence continues at coordinate 22,857,308 of NC_066872.1, forward strand.
TCCATCACCATCCAACTACAGATCACGTTACGTGTTGTACAGTCTTTTGTGAGTAGTTACACATGGTCACTTAGCTTCCAATTATGAATATATGAATTATATTTGAGACAGACAGGAATCTTGCAACCCATACCTTGCGAGAGTAGCCATGGATGAAACACATGGATAAAGCAACTGAAAGTCAAACATTAAATGCCATATGGGATGAAAATGTTTGTTGCTGCCTGACATTAGCATCATCATGGATTTTTAATTTTTTGTTAAAGAGATATTAGAAAAAGTTAACATAGGAAAAATCACAAATACATTAAATAAAACAATAAAACCCCCAAGAACTTCCTAAGAACATGTAAAAATGAAAACATCCATTCACACTCACTTTTGAAAATAATCTAGTGAAATTATTTGATGTTCAGTGAAAAATGTAAAGCTCTGTTCATAGTTACTACATGGAAAATGGTGAAAAATGTCTAAACAGAAATTATGTTGGGCCAGAAGAAGAAGAAGAAGAAAACACCTTTAATATAATTTTGAATTTAATGTAATATTCAGAACAGGCAAAAAAAAAAAAAAAAAAGACTGCAATAATGCCACTTTTCTAAACACTGTTAATTATTCCTTCAGGTTACTAAAATAATCATTAAGATAAAGTATATGAATTGTTAAATGGAATTGGAAGTATAATCATTCGATTTCTAACTACTTTCAACCTGAGATATGATTTTGAGAGGATTCTTAGGATTCTCAGATTGCTTTTAAAATTGCCATTCCTGTTCTGTATGCAACCTCTCCGTGGATTCACAGAAATAGAGGCCCTAGAGGTGGAAGGATGCAAGAGGTAGGAAGCTCTGGGTCATGTGGATGCTCATGGGATTCACTGGGCTCTGCTCCGTTTGTCACAGGAGAACGGTACTATCACTGGCACATGATTAATGAAGCAGGTGCTCTACCTAAAGGGCAGGTTACTCAAACCCCATTCTAGCCCAAGAATCGCCTATTCCGCATAGTAGAAGATTTCAATTGCCATGCCCTAATCAGAAGAACTCCCCAGTGACTTTGTGGGAAGCTGAGAACTTATTAATTTCACTCTCTTTTGGAGAATTTTACCGTCTGGTCAATTGAAGTTACGGGAAGTGTATTAGCACTTTAATGGCCTTTAAAGCTAATAGGTTGGAGAGAAGACTTCACAGCTGCTTTAGACCTGAAGACAAGCTCAATAAAAAGATGTTCCCTTGACACTCCAAACAATCTTAGAGCTCTTGGCAAATGACTACATTCAGAGACCTCCTCACGTCTTGCTAGTGCAGTTCTGTCACTCACATGCAAATTAAAAGCCAGATTTATTAGTACGCACTACTCTAATCACCTATTTGGGCATTCTGTAGGCTTTGCTAGACGTATACTACATTTTTAATGCTGAAGAGCTCTCATTGCTTCAACAACAGAGTTAATTTGAACTCATAATGCTTAGTATTGCTTAAATATGCCAATAAAATGACAGAATTTACATTCTTATGTTCTTGAGTTATGTAAGAGATACAGGAATTATCCATGTAAATTAGGCTTTGAAATGAATTAAACTAAATTCAGATCTAATATATATATATATATATATATATATATATATAAACAATGTTTAAGACTATGATGACCTAAACAAAGAGTGTGAAATTATTTTGTGTGACAATGTTAAATTGTTGCATGCATGTCAATTTGTAAACTTTTTTTTTTTTTTTTTGCAGACAAATAAACTAGTCAGAGAAGTGTGTATTAAAATAATTTACTTAAAAAGTTATACAAGTTCACAAGGCCAAAAGTGCCCATATATATTCAAAGAAACCCAGAATCAGATGGAATAAAACAGGTCTATAAGGAACAGCACAGCAAGGTTAATATGAATAGGCTAAATCAGCAAAAACACTTTTATCAGATCATTTAAATGTATAGAATAGCCGACACTCTGCTCTTGCACCTCATGAGACCACGCAATGACTCCGTATTTAATACGAATTCTGTTCCCCTTGGGGTCTGCAAGATGCTCTAGCACGCTGTGAGACATGCATTGTTAGACTAATGAAAAGATAGGATTTGATTAAAACATTTCAAACATCATTTGGAACCTGATGTGAAGCAAAGGCGTACCCCCGTCGTGGGCACTTAACTCCTGTGGTTTAGCAGTTGCGTAGACTCCCTGAGCTCAGTCCACAAATCACACTGATGGGTGTATAGCTCAGGGAGGGTTCTCTGTTACCCCTATAGTTCCACTGGTCGTTAAAAAATCATTAAACAATGTTTTTTTTTTTTTTTTGCTGCTTCTTATCGGATGTTATACTCACAGCCTACAACTTGACTGTAAGGCAAGGATATTTTATTGCAGTGGTGGTTCATAGAGACAATCGTACATACAGTACTGTGCAAAAGTTTTAGGCCACTAGTATTTTCACCACCTAAAAAATGGTTTAAAGTAAGTTATTTCTACACTCTAAAAAGTGCTGGGTTAAAAAATAACCCAACCGTAACCCAGCTGCTGGGTAACTATGGGACAGAACACGCGTTGGGTTGTTTTGACCCAAGTGCTGGGTTTAACCATTCAACCCAGAATGTTGGGTTGTTTATTTGACCCAACCAGTGGGTCAGGTTAACTGTGTTGCTGGGTTAAACACAACCAAATCATTGGGTTATTTGTTGTCTTATTGCCTTGCTACCTTTATATTTACCAACAATAATAAATAATCACAAAAGAATGTAAAATTATGATTGATTTACTGTAATACAGTTAGAAAAACACAAAAAATGCAACTGTAAACATCAATTTAATGAGTTTTATTTCTTTTTAAAACAATTTTCAAATGGGTGCAGCTGTCACACATTTTATCCAACCATTACAGGCACACAAAACAACAATTTTAGTAGATTAGTTACTTTAAAACACAAAACTCTGTAAACTAGGCACTGTAGATTCCCATTCTTTGTTAACATTGCAGCAGCAGAACACTCAAAAATTAATGATTACCACATGAGAATCATTCCAAACATTGTGCTATTAAAACTAAGCCAAACAAGTGTCCACCAGACAATACATATAACAATTTAAAACATGTTACAAGTGGCCAGAAAACACTGTTGGCCTTAAAAAAAAATTCACACATGAAGACTTGCGTCCATCAATATAATATACTGCAAGCTGGAGAAATTCCCAGGCAACGAGTCCGCTTCAGTGGCACGGCCCATAACAAAGGCGAAGGTCTGGGATGTCGTTGCCTCATCCCCAAGGCACAAATCCACCATGCTGGTCCCCACCTGTTAATTATACGACACTTAGTCTTGAAGACACTTAGGCCTGAAAAAAATGCTCATTTTAGAAGAAAATTTCAAACTGCACATTTTTAGTCTTTTACATCTGAACACTTTTTTGCTGTAGTGTGTCAGTGGGAAATATCAGTTTGCATTTCCCAAAATTCATTATATATATATATAGAAAAAGTAAAACAAAACTTACAGGTTTGTATGTCAATGAATGACTTCCAGAATTCTGTGGTTGTGGTTGTGGACCCTTCCTCCAGAATGAGCAGGACTTTGAAAGCACTCTCCCCTTTAGCATCTAAACCATAAGAATAATACAGTGCAAACTGTTAAACTCATAATAAATCAAAACAACACACTGAAACTATTTCATATGAAAATTTCTTCATTCCTTTAAATAATGAAATAATAATAATAATAATAATAATAATTATAATAATTATAATATATATATATATATATATATATATATATATATAAAATGGTATTAATGCAAATGAATCCCCACCCCCATTTAACTACTGCAGGTTAAGTTTAGGTATGGGGTGGGATTCAGGGATGTAGAATATGCTCATGCAGAATAAGGCATCAGTATGTGCTTTAGAAGTACTAATTAACAGCCAATACACAAACTAATAAGCAACTAGTCAAGTGTTACTGTACCATGTATTTACCAGTTGATGTGTCAGATACAGTTGAATTTTGTTTCTATAGATTGACATATTATAAGAAATACCTCACCTGAAGTCATGTCACCCCGCTCTTAATGCACCTTTCCATCTTGCTGGGCATCGGCAACAATTTTGTCTGCAATCGTAGCCCAGTCTACAAAAAGTCTGCCTCTGGATGTAGCTTCCTGAAGTCTTGTGAAATCTGATAAAATCTGAAAAACAAAAAAACAAACAAACAAACAAACAAAAAAAAACACACACAAATGTAGTTAAATAAGTTAAAGCTTTTAAATGTTAGATTGATCGTTTGATTTTATTGCCATATTAGTAACTATGGTTATTTTAATGAAAAGATCAAATTCTAAAACTAATCAAGGTTATTGAATGTTACTGAATGATATAACTTACCTTCAAAGGTTTTAACCAGGGTATCAAGCTGCCTTTCCTTCAACTTCTCTATTACAAAGCTGTCCATCTGCACCAGCAAGAATCTCACATATCTAGAATGAAATTTCAGATTTAGAAAACTAGAATTTCACAAAACTGTTTTTACAATGACTTCTTTTATATAGAAAGCAGGTTAATGCGTTTACATGCAGCACAATCGTTTAAACACAGATCAGGTGATCACGTGATTCTCCGCAGTTTCTGATTAAATCGGTCAGGTTTTCTCTGTATCAGAGCCCTGGCGTGTGAACAGGCAGCATCTGGGTGGAGGAGTGGACGGAGCGGGCGGGCGCGGGCGCGGGCGCATTTAGGCGCAATCATCAAATATATTTAAAAGGAAGCGCCACTGTTCTGACCGCATCACTGTCGTTACCGGGTGTTTTTGGGGAATATTTGCATATACTCACATGCGATTAAATTAGCTATTCATGTCAGGATTTTTTGGCTAATGCAGGACACCTCGATGCGCAACAGAGGGGATTTAGAAGTGGGTACACGCAAAGCCAACTGATAAAGAAGTAGACATAAGCCGTATACCTGCGTATACCCTGCACTATACCACTGCTTATACACCAGCGGAGCTAATGCAGCTTCCCTGAGGAAAAAAAAGAGCGCGAAAATGCACAACATAAAAATGACGGATCTATCGTTGGATTCGGCACGTCACAGACATTGACTTGAAAAAATATGCCCTTAAAAGATCAATTTTAGTACGAAATGACGTAATGTTTTGTCAGAATTATGAAGTCATACAGTATGCAGACAGTAACTGAACTTACCCCGTAGTTCAAACCCATGCCTGTTTTCATGAAGCGTTAAAAAAAGTGACGTGTGTAACGTTACTGTATATAAATAAAACTTTGCACACACACACAACTTTTATTTAACGATAAAGCGATTGCTGAGGCAAAAAAGTACCATAGGCTGCTACTTAACCTTCGTTAATCATTCACAGAATAAAACGCTAACTCCGCACAGCGACATATCAAATATTGCATTAAACAGTGAAATCACTGTGCTTTAAACCACAACTTATTAAAAAATAAAGGTAAATAATCATATAATCATATTAACTTACCGTATAATCCTGCTTGCTGCGAATTGCGTGACCGCCTGACGAGGAGACGAGTGAAGGATCCAGAAAGTTCGATGTAGTGGAAAAATAAACAAACCGGTTGGGTTAAAATAACCCAACCCGCGTGTTCAGTGGTGAAAGTCCATTTGACCCAGCATGATCAACCCAACTGTGTGTTTACAGTACCTCAAACAACCCAGAATTTTGACCCAGCACAATTAACCCAGCAATGTGTTTACAGAAATAACCCAGCACTTTTTAGAGTGTATCTGTTGCTGTAGCTTGTCAGTAAAAAATATCGGTTTACATTTTCGAACATTCTGTTTGCCATTAATTGTGTAACACCCTTCTCTCAGATATGGCCTTTCTAGAGCTCTTTAGGATGAACACACGGGTTCTTTTATTATGTGTCTCTCGACTAGGTATGCAAACTCCCTTTTACCCCAACTTAACAAGCAATAATCTGTACCTAGCGTAGGATGATGGAAATGAAACCGTCAAACCAGATGTTAACAACCACACCTACTCCAATCAAACACTAAAGTAAGAAAGTTAGTTTTCCACGGAAACAATAAAAAAAATTTATTTAGAGCACCGCAAAGGTTGTTAATTGAAATTAACTTAGAAATACAAAATTACACTTCTTCAATTTCTCAAATATTTCTAATGCTCAAAACGTAAGAGAGCTGCAGTTAGTTTACACACAAAATGGTTCTGGCTAGCACCAGAGAATTGCCTAGTCCAAGTGAGTCTCTCTCACTTGAAATACACACTTTAATAAGTTTGTGACTCTTTGTGTGGTAGGTAGTAAATCAGTAAATAACAAAATTAGTATCCTTAAACACACCGTACTAAACCGAATAATTGTGGGCCCACACACAAGTACTCATTCACCCTTAAGTGCGCACACCCTCGTAGCAGGCCTGTAACGTTGCTTGCGTGCGTTGTGGCCATGTAAAGCAAATTCAAAATTGGCCGCTTCACTCCGAAGAGCAAAATAAAATTAAACTAAATACCTGAGAGTCCATCAGCTGTCCGCCGGGCTCAGTAACGACTGTACAGCTTCCTTGAATTCACTTTTAACACAGTTCACGGCTCCGGGCGTCCCCCGTTGCCAGAGGAACTCTGAACCCCACGGTGATTCAGAGCGCTATCTGGATCGTCATTTTTAACAACGATGATCATTCGTCGGAAACAATTCCCGTCTTAGAAACCCGCGTGAGACTCCCGCATGGTCGCTGAAGACGCACATCTATATAGTCTCTCACATTCCTATCCGCAGTCGCGGTAACACGGACGAATTCCGATCCGTCTCTCTATAATAAAACAACAATAAGCATGATCATCTATAAAACAATCACAATCAGCACGCTCGAAGTCTCTTACTAACGATTTGTTAGTAAACGAACAACGACACAGCAAATTAATCCGATCAGGATTTTTTTCCGGTTTTTGTTTTTCCTACTCACTCCTAATATCAACCCTGCCTCCTCTCTGGCGACAGCCAATCCCGATTACGAGTCCTTTCCAGGAGGAGGGATTAGCTATACATAATCCAATAAATAAACAGACAGAGAAACTTGCTGGTCAAAAGCACATTTTTAGCAGGTATATTTCAACTGCACCTACAAACCAACATAATTTTAAAGAAGCCATACTTAATATGTAGGGGAAGCTGTGAGTTGCACTACACACAACCTACATATTTACCCTAATTGTACCATATTCAATTGGCAATTTTTTTTTTACGCAGGTTACACCCTCCCCCGTCTTATAATCGCATGTCCTCATGAGACTCTATTAACTTACTTAATTACTTAGTGTAATCACGGTAGGTGAATTGAGAGTTGCTTTGCCACAATTAGCACATTTAGCCAGTGGATGACACCAAACTGTGCTACAAGTGTTTTCCCTTCTAGACAGACCTCCAACCTGTATAAGCATCCCTCCATATGTGATGGACAAGGGCTGATCTGACGGCTGTCCTAACTCATCGTAACTCAACTTAACTACTGGTTTCACCTGTCGTTTTGGACGACTTTCCATGGTATTTAACCCCATTCTAGGAGAATGTCTACACTGCACTTCTCCTTTATCTGGTAACCGATTCTCTTCTGATTGAGGAAGTATCTGGGAAGTGTCATCCTCAATGTCCAGTCCCAGATTTTCTACCCTTAATTGTTCCAGAGGATGATTATTTTCAGTACCACTCTGTACAGGTTGCTCCTCTTCTACTACAGCCTCAGAAATATCTTAAGACAAGGGTTTAGTAAATTTACCAATCCTGTCAGGATAGTCATAATAGTAACCATTCTCATCATCTTCCTCCGAAGAAACCTCCAAACTTGGAGCTTCTTTGCCTGTTTTTGTCTCTCCTCTTCTCTGATCTTTCTCTGCAGTTTTTGTTCGTGTTAGTGGAGGTTTTACTACTCCTCTGTCAAGATCGGGGACAGGCAATCTCACTTGATCTCCAATGGGCAATAAATGATCCCTATGAAGCGTTTTTACAGTTCCCATTCCCGTTTCTGGTGTTAGTTTGTACACAGGTAAGTTGCCTAGTTTCTCAACCACTATATATGGTAAGGATTTCCATTTATCCTGCAACTTGTGTTTTCCTGCCAGACCCAGATTCCTAATGAGAACTCGATCTCCTTTTCCCAAGATTTGATGTGTCACTTTGTTGTCATAGTATTGTTTATTTCTCTGATGGCTTTTCAGCGATGCTTCAGAAGCCAACTGGTATGCTTTCTGCAGTTCCCCTCTCATTTGTTTGACATACTGGAGGTGACTTTTCTCTCCTTCCTCTAGGGGTAGTCCAAAATATACATCTACTGGCAGTCTCGCTTCTCTGCCAAACAAAAGGTAATAGGGAGAATGGCCTGTTGCCTCATTTTTGGTGCAGTTGTATGCATGCACCAACTGAGTGATATGCTGGCTCCAACGGTTCTTTTGAACTGGATCAAGGGTGCCGAGCATAGACAGGAGTGTCCTATTAAACCTCTCTGGCTGAGGATCACCTTGTGGGTGGTAAGGTGAGGTACGGGACTTTCGAATACCAAGCATTGCCAAAAGTTCTTTAATCAGACGACTTTCAAAGTCTCTTCCCTGGTCTGAATGTATTCTGGCTGGCAGACCATAATGCACGAAGAACTTTTCCCATAGAACTTTCGCAACAGTTAAGGCCTTCTGATCTTTTGTAGGGAACGCCTGGGCATATCTGGTAAAATGATCAGTTACCACCAGAACATTTGCGATTCCCTTTGAATCAGGCTCCATTGATAGAAAATCAATGCACACTAGATCTAAGGGGCCATGGCTAGTGATTTGATGTAAGGGGGAAGATCTTTGAGGCAGTGTCTTCCTCGCCACACACCTCCCACAATTTTTCACATACTGCTCAATGTCATTTGTCATTTTTGGCCAGTAGAACCGTTTTTTTATGAGTTCTGTTGTTTTTTCCACTCCAAGATGTCCAGAGTCGTCGTGCAAAGATTTCATCACTTGAAGGTGGTATTTATTAGGGAGAACCAACTGTGATTTGTCTTTACCCTCTTCATCTTTAGTCACTCGATAGAGCAGTTGGTGCCTAACTGTTAGGTTTTTGCCCTGCCTCTTCATCAGTGCCACAGCTGGATCTGAACTTTTGGGTATGGAAAGTATTCTTCCTGACTCTACTTCTTTTTTCACCAAGCCAATGACGGGATCTTGCTCTTGTGCATTTCTTAGATTGGCCACTTCAAATTCATCTGTTTGATTAGTGATAAGCTGCACCGGACAAACATATAGTGGTGGGATGATTTGTGGAGAGACTCCGAGTTGATCAATGAGCCTGGCGGAAGATTCAGTCTCTTGTGAACAACTTGCCACTTGACATACAGCTTTCACAGCTGCCTGTGGTATTTCTTTCCACTCATCAGCAACAGCTGCACTTGTCGGGTATCGTGATAACACATCAGCGTCCAGGTTATGCTTGCCGGGCTTATACTGTATACTATGTCCAGTTGCATTCAACCTAGCACTCGTCAAGACATAAGTGAGGGGATTATTGTCTGTTCTTACAATGAACTTAGCCCCATATAGATAGTCGTGGAATTTGTCCACTACTGCCCACTTCAGGGAAAGGAATTCCAGTTGGTGAATTGGATAGCGCTGTTCTGCAGCATTCAGCTTTCGACTAGCAAAAGCTACAGGCCTTAGTCCTTCCGGATATTCTTGGTTCAGAACAGCCCCTAATCCCCGGGAACTGGCATCCACATGGAGGACATACGGTTTCTCAGGGTCAGCAAAAGCTAAGACCGGAGCATGAGTGAGACAGTAGATGATGTTGTTAAATGCATTGGTGCATTCTTGGTCCCAACGGTCTCCAAACAGTTCAGTTTCCTTGAAATAGTTTTTCCCTTCCGATGTGCCCTTTCCTTTCTTGAGGCTTAATTCTTCCTTAATTTCTGCTTTTAACTCTTTCACCAGAGAAAAGCTAAGTTTCCCCTCATCATGACTTTGAACAGACTTTACAGTAGCTTTTATTTTCTGCCGAGCTGCTTCATTTTCCTCAGCTTCTCTGATTTCATTCAGAAGAGTCAGAAAGGTGGGTGGTTGATTTTTCCTCTCCCTAAGCCTCAGCTGGAGAAGCATTAGATCTGACTCAACTGCACCTCGAATTAATTGCTCCACCCTGACTCGATCCACCATTTGTGGAGACACTCCACCCTTCTGCAGTACCTTATTTAATGCTTTGTCCACTCTGTGCAAAAAATCCGATAAAGCTTCACCAGAACATTGTCTTAAAAGGCGAAAGGCAAAGTATAAATCCTCACCTGACTCAGACGTCCCAAAAGTACTCTCTAGTGCCTCTATGTATTGTACAGCACTAGCCTCAGGATTAGAGAATCGTACTGCCTTGATAATCTCCAATGCCGGCCCTTTTAGGCTCTCTACAATTCTTCTCCTTTTCTCTTTTTCGGAGCACTCACACTCAACAATCATCATTCGGGCTTGATCCACCCAACCATCCAATGTTTCTTCTCCTGGTGGTGTAGGAACAGTGCCAGAAAAAGAACGCAATCTTCTATAGACATTTTCACTAGGCTGTTTGCTTGTCTTCTCTAACAGATCCCCTACGGCTCGAATGATAGCCTCTGGAGAACTGGCACTCGGACCTGAGGGAGAAAACAAAGCTTGCAAATCAGTCAACGTTTTTCCTTCTCCTACCAAAAACCTGGCAAGGCTCTCTTCAAAATCTGTAGATGCAGGTACACATCCCTGAAACACAACCACTTTCCAGGGTTCTTCCCCTTCAGCAGGCAACAGTTCAGCTGGGATAAGCTCAGGCTTAATAGTCTCTCGACACTCACACAACACAAGCTGTTTATGTGGGCTTGAACCTGCCTTGGTAGCTCTGACTCTCACTCTTCCCCAAACTTTTACAGATTGTGTGACATCCTCGATATGTGCTACTTCCACATCTGAAGATACCTCTACCAACAACAGGGCATGAGTTTTGTCAAGCAACTCTTCTTCACACCACTTAGTGAGTTCTTCCTGATAATCCAGTTTTCTAGAAGAATCCATCTCAAGTAACACAGAACTGTCCGCCAGAAGTAAAATAGTTAGGATATTAAAAGAGAATCTAAATTCCCCGTACGGGCCACCAATTTGTGTAACACCCTTCTCTCAGATATGGCCTTTCTAGAGCTCTTTAGGATGAACACACGGGTTCTTTTATTATGTGTCTCTCGACTAGGTATGCAAACTCCCTTTTACCCCAACTTAACAAGCAATAATCTGTACCTAGCGTAGGATGATGGAAATGAAACCGTCAAACCAGATGTTAACAACCACACCTACTCCAATCAAACACTAAAGTAAGAAAGTTAGTTTTCCACGGAAACAATAAATTTTTTTTTATTTAGAGCACCGCAAAGGTTGTTAATTGAAATTAACTTAGAAATACAAAATTACACTTCTTCAATTTCTCAAATATTTCTAATGCTCAAAACGTAAGAGAGCTGCAGTTAGTTTACACACAAAATGGTTCTGGCTAGCACCAGAGAATTGCCTAGTCCAAGTGAGTCTCTCTCACTTGAAATACACACTTTAATAAGTTTGTGACTCTTTGTGTGGTAGGTAGTAAATCAGTAAATAACAAAATTAGTATCCTTAAACACACCGTACTAAACCGAATAATTGTGGGCCCACACACAATTACTCATTCACCCTTAAGTGCGCACACCCTCGTAGCAGGCCTGTAACGTTGCTTGCGTGCGTTGTGGCCATGTAAAGCAAATTCAAAATTGGCCGCTTCACTCCGAAGAGCAAAATAAAATTAAACTAAATACCTGAGAGTCCATCAGCTGTCCGCCGGGCTCAGTAACGACTGTACAGCTTCCTTGAATTCACTTTTAACACAGTTCACGGCTCCGGGCGTCCCCCGTTGCCAGAGGAACTCTGAACCCCACGGTGATTCAGAGCGCTATCTGGATCGTCATTTTTAACAACGATGATCATTCGTCGGAAACAATTCCCGTCTTAGAAACCCGCGTGAGACTCCCGCATGGTCGCTGAAAACGCACATCTATATAGTCTCTCACATTCCTATCCGCAGTCGCGGTAACACGGACGAATTCCGATCCGTCTCTTTATAATAAAACAACAATAAGCATGATCATCTATAAAACAATCACAATCAGCACGCTCGAAGTCTCTTACTAACGATTTGTTAGTAAACGAACAACGACACAGCAAATTAATCCGATCAGGATTTTTTTCCGGTTTTTGTTTTTCCTACTCACTCCTAATATCAACCCTGCCTCCTCTCTGGCGACAGCCAATCCCGATTACGAGTCCTTTCCAGGAGGAGGGATTAGCTATACATAATCCAATAAATAAACAGACAGAGAAACTTGCTGGTCAAAAGCACATTTTTAGCAGGTATATTTCAACTGCACCTACAAACCAACATAATTTTAAAGGAGCCATACTTAATATGTAGGGGAAGCTGTGAGTTGCACTACACACAACCTACATATTTACCTTAATTGTACCATATTCAATTGGCAATTTTTTTTTTTTTATGCAGGTTACAATTGTAATAATCTAGTGAGATTTTTGTTTGCACAAGGAGTCTGACAACAGCCAGTGCTCCACACTGATCTAATCTCAACATCATCCAGTCTTCCTGGAATGACATGAAGACACAGAACAAACTGAAACAGAGTAAATCCAGAAGAACTGTGGCAATGTCTCCAAGATGCTTCAAGAGACCTACCTGCAAAGCTACCTGAAAAATTTTGCGCAAGTGCACCTAGAGGAAAAGCTGCTGTAAACGCAAAGAATGGTCGCACCAAATGTTGATTTCATTTAGTTAATAGAAGGTAATTGATAAAGAAAATCTATTTATGACAGCATCCTCATTTTACAGCATTTTTACACAAGTGCCTAAAACTTTTAACAGTGCTGCAGCTTTGCAGGTAGGTTTCTTGAAGCATCCTGGAGACTTTGTCACAGTTCTTCTGGATTTAGTCTGTCTGAGTTTGTTCTGTTTCTTCATGTCATTCCAGAGACAGACTGGATGATGATGAGATCAGATCTCTGTGCAGAGCACTCGCTGTTGTCAGACTCCTTGTGCAAACAAAAATCCCACTGGATTATTATGATTAATGGCAAAATGAATGTTTGGAAATGTAATCTGATATTTCCTACTGACACACTACAGCAAAAGACCGACTTTAAACCATTTTTTTAGCTGATGAAAATACTAGTGGCCTAAGACTTTTGCACAGTACTGTATAATATTTCACTTCACCTCACCACTAGAGTAAATGCACTAGACCAGGGATGTCCAAACTTTTTTTAAAAATGGCCAGATTTGATGACCTGGACACACCGGGGGGGGGCCGGATGCTTCACCATATACAGTATATATAGAGTTGACAATAGCAGTGGCTTCAGTTGTGTTGATGTAAAAATCTTTAAATATTTTAACAACCTTGTTTTTGAAGGGTAAATTTTTAATAATTCTAATAGCTTTGTGGTATACAGTCTATTAACACATTATTTTTTTATTAACAGAAACGCACAAAACTGCTTAACAAAAATATTTTTGGCCTATATTTCATTACTCCCTTACATTACATTCAATTAGCCTATACGTTACCAGTCATAAGTTTTTGAACAGTAAGCTCACCAAGCCTGCATTTATTTGATCCAAAGTACAGCAAAAACAGTACAATTTTGAAATAGTTTTACTATTTAAAATAGCCATTTTCTATTTGAATATATTTTTAACTTAATTTATTCCTGAATTTCAAATTTTTGGCATCATTACTCCAATCACATGATGCTTCAGAAATCATTCTAATATTCTGATTTGCTGCTCAAAAAACATTTATTATTATGTTGAAAGCACCTGAGTAGAATTTTTTCAGGTTTTTCTGATGAATAGAAAGTTCAAAAGAACAGTATTTATCTGAAACAGAAATCTTTTGTAACATTATAAATGTCTTTATCACCACTTTTGGCACACATCCTTGCTAAATAAAAGCAATATTGAAAAAAGATACTGCCTCCAAGATTATTGCTTTTGCTGTATTTTAGATCAAATAAATGCAGCCTTGGTGAGCCGAAGAGACCTCTTTAAAAAAATCGGACTGTTCAAAATTTAGGTAGTGTATATGTCCACGTTAATGATATAATCCAATGCGGTATGAATACCCTACATTTCTGATATTTCTGTGATTTTTGGATTGAAAAGCCACTTCAGTGTTGATGCAGCGCTGTTTCTTCTGCCTTTAAACTAGTTTATATCACAGCGACATCCGTGGTTTGTATCGGAGACGTCAGTTCCAAACTCGAACGCTTCTCACGGAATCTTACAGCGCTGTTTAGTGGTCGCGTGATCGAGAACAGTCAAAGAGTAAACGCATTTGTTCTGACTTTAGGCAGAGCTAATAACGGTCCGCGCTGCGCCGGCGCGGTTTACAAGTTGCGCTCTCCCGCTTTTGGATTTTCCGCTTAGGAATTCTTGCGCGGTAAAGTAATGGCAGCGCATATGTTATCAAATTGTTATTGCTGCGTTTTACTGCTACATCTGGTCAAAAATCTACTGCTGACACCTTGTGTTGACATTGTGAAACTGCATATTTTGAAAATTATGTTTGGCGGGCCACATAGGGGGTGCGCAGGGCACAAACTAACGCGGGGTTAGTTGTAACACGCCTGGTCATTTAAAATGAGACAAATCTGCTATTATTTTAATCTCCAATCTGTTATTTATCAGCTCAGATGGAGAAAGTTGTAACACTGAGTTACAATCTGCCCCGCTATTATGAATATGCTATGCTATTCTATGACATTAGCGATGTAATTTTCACTATTTACTTTGATGGATTTTTAAAAAGAAACCGCAAGAAACAGGTGAATAAAGACTGTCTTTATTTATAAAAACTTTGTTTAATGTTGAGAAATTATTATTTAAAGAAATATAAAGCATTTTGGCCCGTTTGTGTCTCGTGTTCTGTGAGAGCTGTTTGGAGGGAGGGGGGTGTTTTTCTGAATGTCTAAATGTGTTTTCATCTTTGGGCACATTGTTTTCAACTATACTATAGCTGCGATCAGGGCCGTCCCACGCATGGTTGCGATGTGTTCATTGTGAAACTCAAAAAAAAAAAAAAATAAAAAAAAATTAAAAAAAATAAATAAATAAAAACTTATATATATATATAATTTTCTTACATCATTTTATTTGAAAAGTATTTTAGTTTGTCGTGTATATTTTTTCATTTGATCAGATGACATTTTAAGCTGTCATATGGTCATGTTAGAACGTGCCCCTCACACGTTACAATTTATGCATGTTGTCACTTTTCACTTCCTTTCTTCTGAGGTAAATAACAAAAAACGTACACACTGTAATTATGAAACAAATATTTGTACTAGACAAGTGTGAAATTAACGTGGACAAAAAATTATACTCTGAACCCCAAGTGGATTTACACAAACTGAGAGATTCAATAAGTGTTAGGCTGTGTTTATCTGCTTACCCCCAGGGCATCCAAGATGTAGGTGACTTTGTTTCTTCAGCAGAACACAAACGAAGATTTTTAACTTAAACCGTTGCAGTCTGTCAGTCATATAATGGCAGTCAATGGCTACCAAATCTTTGAGAGTAAAGTAAAAAAAAAAACAAAAAAACAAACAAACAAACAAAAAAACTGCCCTACTGTCCTGAGCGCTTGCTTATACTACGCCAGAGCGCGTACACATGCCACACGCCAGATGCTGTACAAGCGCTCAGGACAGTAGGACATAGCGGTCCTAAGGTTGTGATGACATTTCGTTTCCTTGCCTAATGTAATCTCTTGAAAATTATTTAACTGGCACAGCAAAGTGTTGTGATTTATCTCTAAGACACTTAAGATTTAATCCTACACTTCACTTAAATTACGACTGAGATAGATAGATAGATACATAGATATATAGATAGATAGACAAACAAACAAACAAACAAACACACTTAATGGTCTTAAAAAAACATATGTTTTAGACATGTTCTTAAAGACTTCATAAGATTTACCCTTTCTGCTCTTTCTTTTTTCTTTCTTGCAATGCAAAGGAAAATGCAATACCCACCCCGTAGATTAAAATCTCATCATTTAACACCTTTAATCATGTGGTTTTAAGAGCACATAAATGTGGGCTTAAGGGCACTTTTGATTAAAATCCAGTGTTGGGTGAGAGAGTGGCTGGTGAGCGTTGATTCAAGTCAGTACAGGTATGCTTGGCCACTGTCTCGTGTGCATTCAGACCTGATTCAGTCCACTCTCATCATGCCCTGCAGTAATGCAAGCTGACAGGATGTAAATGAGTTTTAAAGGTACTGGCGCTGGGTGGTCATTGCTCTCGTTTAGTGGTCAGATGGACTAGCTCTCCAGCTGCTGGTGTATCTGTGAAATAGTCCAGCCTAAACCACAACATCAAGACTTTATTACAACGGACCACAGGCCTTCATCTCTCTTTGAAGAGAATGGGAAAGAGGGAATTGAAATAGAAGAGAAGAGATATAGAATTGCTGTGGTGATGGTGAGAAAAGAGCAATTCAGTGTTGGGCAGTAGCATCAAAAACAAATTAGTTTAAAGTATTAGTGCATATGTTGTTTCAAACATAATTTTCATTATTCCATGGGGCACAACCTTTCAATATATTGAACCGGTCTAGTTTATAAAAGTAGTTTAAAAGATGATCTAATTACAGATGGTCTGATTATTAATTGTATTTTAAACAATTCATACAAAGCAATTTAAAGCTGCAAAGTAGAAAGGTACTGATTTGTAAAGCATTTAATGAACATTTTTAGCTTAACTAGCAACACTTTCTGAATACTTTGCCCCACACTGGAGCTATTATTATCTGTATTTCTATACATTTTGTTGCCAGTATGTTCTGCAGTGAATAAAAGCTCCAGGCAGATACATGCCAAACCCATCTACACCACTTTGTCCCTGCTGTACTGGCTACATGTAGGCAGGCTGTCCCTACTCGCCATGGCCGAACACAGCCACGAGCAGATGTGAAACCATACTCAGAGGAGAATTCATTTATGCAGAGCCCTAGATAAGGTCTCCTGAAAGCCTGGAAACCATTTCCAAAATGTCCTAGTATTTACTGGGTCATTTAATAAAGATGCAATAAACTTTCTGTTTTTTTTTTTGATAGACTGTTATGTTCATGTCATCATAAAACCAAAATGTACCCAATTTTATCAACATAATATATGTTCCTGGTTCAATTTGGAAATCTGTATTTCAAGTTTTAAAATGATTTTTGGGTATCACTATTAAATAGTTGTTTTTTATCATGCATATTACTAGCGCATTGGCTATTTATTAGTACTTATAAAGCACATATTAATGCAGAGGTCTCAAACTCAATTCCTGGAGGGCCGCAGCTCTGCAGAGTTTAGCTCCAACCAGCTCCAAATCACACCTGTTTGGAAGTTTCTAGTAATCCTGAAGACCTTGAGTAGCTTGATCAGGTGTGTTTGATTAAGGTTGGAGCTAAACTGTGCAGAGCTGTGGCCCTCCAGGAACTGAGTTTGAGAACACTGTATTAATGCCTTATTCTGCATGACCATATTTTAGATCCCTACCCCTTAATTTCCAGTGATATCATCGACTTGATTGCACAGATAGGCTACTATTTAAACTGAACTGAGCTGGATGATGACATGACTGAATTCAATGCTTACCGGGAGCCAGAGCGCCTGACATCTTGGCAAATTTAAAAGTGCTGGCTAATGCTAAACGTAAATTCAGTAAGATTGTTATTCACGTCGGCACTAATGATGTTCGACTTCACCAGTCAGAGATCACTAAAAATAATCTTAAAGAGGTGTGTGAACTTGCAAGTACGATGTTACCACTGTAATTTACTCTGGTCCCCTCCCTGTGTATTGTGGTGACGAGATACATAGCAGACTGTCGTCACTAAATGGATGTCTAAGTGGTGCCCGCAGAATAACATAGGTTTCATAGACAACTTGAAAAGTTTTTGGGGCAGACCTGACCTGTTGAAAAGAGATGGTCTTCATCCCTCCAGGGGTGGTGCCGCTCTTCTCTCTAGTAATATGGCATATTACAGTCTTAGAGTTTGCACTTGACTAACTGGGGCCCAGGGCAGGAAGTAGACAGACTGGCTAAACCGACCATCTGCTAGCCGCCTCATGTCACCGAAATCAGTTCATTCTCAGCACATAGAGACCCTTTCACCTAGATATCATGCTATAGAGACTGTGTCAGTTCCCCCGAGCTAGAAAATACAATAAACGTCCAAACCAATTTAAGAGTAAAAATCTATTTGATGTTCAACAACAAAAAAAAAAAACATATAATACAGAGAAACAAATGATAAAGCTTGGCTTATTGAATATCAGGTCCCTCTCTACAAAAGCGCTTTTTGATATGATCATTGATCATAACCTAGATGTGATCTGATTTGTAGAAACTTGGCTTAAACCAGATGATTACATTATCTTAAATGAGTCTACCCCTCAAGATCACTGTTATAAACATGAGCCATGTCTAAAAGATAAAGGGGGAGGTGTTTCTACAATTTATAGCAATATTCTCAGTGTTTCTCAGAGAACGGGCTATAACTCATTTGAATGGTGCTTCATATAACATTATCCAGAGAAACAAGTGTTAATGATAAATCCCCCCGTGACGTTTGTACTTGCTACTGTATACAGGCCACCAGGGAACCATGCAGACTTTCTTAAATAATTTGCTGATTTTCTATCTGAGTTAGTGTTGGCTACAGATAAAGTTTTAATAGTGGATGACTTTAACATCCATGTTGATAATGAAAATGATGCACTGAGGGCAGCATTTATATACATTCTGAACTCTACTGGGGTTAGACAACACGTGTCAGGACCTACTCATTGTCGAAATCATACTCTAGACTTAATACTGTCACATGGAATTGATGTTAATGTCGTTGAAATTCTGCAGCAAAGCGATAATATCTCAGATCATTATCTATGTCCGCAAAACCTTCAAACTGGCTGCTATTAAGCCTCTCTTTAAAAAAAAACACAACTTGACCCCAGCGAATTAATTAATTACAGACCAATCTCGAATCTCCCTTTTCTGTCAAAGATATTAGAAAAGGTAGTATCCTCACAATTATGTTCCTTCCTACAGAAAAATGGTATCTGTGAGGATTTCCAGTCAGGTTTTAGACTGTACCATAGTACTGAGATACACGATAGTCCAATCGTGGTTGTATCTCTCTGTTCATGCTACTGGATCTTAGTGCTGCATTTGATACTGTTGACCACAACATTCTCTTGAACAGACTTGAAAATTATGTCGGCATTAGTGGTAGTGCATTGGCATGGTTCAAATTATTCTTATCTGACCGCCATCAATTCGTGGCAGTGAATGAAGAGGTATCATATCGATCACAAGTGCAGTATGGAGTACCGCAAGGTTCAGTACTAGGGCCATTACTTTTTACGCTTTACATGTTACCCTTAGGAGATATCATCAGGAAACATGGTGTTAGCTTTCACTGTTACGCTGATGATACTCAGCACTATATTTCTTCGTGGCCCGGCAAAACATACCAACGGATTGTGTAGCTGAGATAAAAAACTGGATGACCAGTAATTTCTTACTGCTAAATTCTGAAAAAACAGAGGTGCTAATTATTGGACCTAAAACCTCCGCATGTAATAACCTAAAACACTGTCTAATACTTTGATGGCTGTTCTGTCAATTCTTTGTCATCAGTTAGGAACCTAGGTGTGCTATTTGATAGCAGTCTTTCCTTTGAAAGCAACATCTCTTGCATTTGCAAAACTGCATTTTTCCATCTCAAAAATATATCTAAATTACGACCTATGCTCTCAATGTCCAGTGTGATCAATGTCAAATGCTGAAACATTAATTCATGCGTTTGTGACCTCAAGGTTAGATTATTGTAATGCTTTATTGGGTGGTTGTTCTGCACGCTTAATAAACAAACTCCAGCTGGTCCAAAATGCAGCAGCTAGAGTTCTTACTAGAACCAGAAAGTATGACACACTCTGTCAGTTTAAATCTAGATTAAAGACCCGTCTCTTTAACCTGGCTTACACATAACACATCAACATATTTCTATAATTCAAATCCATTAAAGGATTGTTAGGCTGCATTAATTAGGTCAACCGGAACCGGGAACACTTCCCATAACACCTGATGTCCTCATTGCATCATAAGAAGAATGGCATCTACACTAATATTACTCTGTTTCTTTCTTATTCCAAGGTCACCCTAACCACCAGATCCAGTCTGTATCCAGATTAGATGGTCACTGCAGTACCCTGGATCCAGTCCGTACCCAGCCCAGACGGTGGATCAGCACCTAGAGATGACCTCTACAGCCCTGAAAGCCAGCGGAGACCACATCGACTAGATGAGCCCCAGAGACGGATCCCCAGCAAAGACCTCGTCACATAGATGGCCATCGGCACAGGACCATGGGAACCAGATGAGTCCTCTGCATCTGGCCAGAGGAGAACTGGCCCCCTGACTGAGCCTGGTTTCTCCCAAGGTTTTTTTCTCCATTCTGTCACCGATGGGACACTTTTTCAAACAATATTGTATACTATTTGAACTGAACTGAGCTGGATGATGACGTCATTGAATTCAATGATGAACTGCCTTTAACTCAAAATTGAATGTTTACTGTTGCTCTTTTGCATTATTGATGCAATGCAATTTCCTATTTCATACTGTACAGCCGCTTTGTCACAATTCTGTATTGTTAAAAGTGGTATATAAATAAAGGTGACTTGACTTGACTTAAGTAGATTTTTCTGGTATCAGTTACTTCACTATTTATTTTTCTGACTACTTTTTACTTTTACTCCTTACATAAATATCTATACTTTCTACTTCTTGCATTTTCAAACCAGGCTCATTACTTTAGTTTTAATCTGCATTTGGTGATCACCATTCGATTACGAATCTCTAAATCATGAATCAGTTAGTCTGTACTGGCAACATGACCAGGACTTCAAGTGCAGGTCAGTTTCATCAGTAAAGGCTACTGTAGTTGTGTCTTTGTTTACTTAGGTAAGTGAAATACTGTTAGTCAAATACTTAGGTAGTCAAAATACTGTTTGCAAAAGGACACCATTATTATCTACTGTAAAGTTACAGTAGTAATTTAGCAAAGAAATGTTATAAGAGATCATTTCATAATACATTTAGAGGGAGCTAGAGCAGATAAGAACACAACCCTTACGAAAATTAAAACCAAAAAAAAAAAAAAAAAAAAAAAAAAAGGTTACTATAGTTAAACCATGGTAACCACAAATTAACCATGATTTTGCTACGCTAACCATAGTCTAACCATGCAATTTGTAGTAAAACTATAAAACTATGGTTGTGAATTAAAACAGATTGTAATTAATCCACCAAACAACATGGCTAATTTTGATAAGAGAACAATATGATAAAGCAATAACATGTTCAGAATAAAGATATTGTCACAATGTAACTATTATTGTACTATTTTTGACATTTAGGCAATTTAGAAAATATAGTTTTAATAAATCTATAGTATTTAAGTAATTTTAAGATAAAACAACACATGGTCATAATGTGATACTTTAAGATGAACTAAAATAAAGTTATGTTATTGCAAACAGAATGAGGTGGTTGTTTTGCAAGAAGGTGGAGACAGTTCCGTTCACAACAGTAGATGGGTGATGGGAAATTGGACAGGTAGAAGAAAAAAGTGGAAAAAAGTAAACACACTAAGTGAGTTGCAGAGAGATATCATGGAAAACAAAGAGACTGAAAAGGAAAATGGAAAGGAAGGTGCAGTTCAAGAGAGAACCTTTAATTATTTTGTTTAATTATTAAGTTTTATTAGGTGTTAAACCTTTTTTAAATGTGATGGTGATACAAAAATAGGTGGTTTCAGAATTTTTTAACTTGAGTAAAAAGTGTAGTCAGTACTTTTACTTTTACCAGAGTATTTTTAAACATGAGTATCTGTACTTCTACTTGAGTGAAGGATGTGTGTACTTTTGCCATCTCTGTTTTTGACCGAGATGGCTTTTAGCTGGTTTTGCATCTGAACTCTTCATATATATATATATATATATATATATATCAACTAATTTTCTGTCAATACAGAGCTGTTTTCTCACCGGCAAACCCCTAACTCAGAAATTTGGGCTTAAAGAATTGCTCGTAATTATGATTTTGTGGTGGTGTTCATGTGTATTAAACTTATAAATACAATATTTTAGTCATGATTTGAATGCACCATTATTTCAAAAGGGAATCCAATTCTCAAATTTGACTTAATGATCAGTGGGACAGCTGTATACACTGCGCTTACCATTAGTGTGCCGACTAACCTAAGAAACTTTTTCCCTGCAAATATCTTAGAGGTTATGTGTGTCCTGTATTTCTGTTGACTGAATCAGTGATGAACCAATATGAACCATTCTTTTAGAGTCGGTTCTTTCTTTTCATTAAAATGGCCAAACGTTTTGCATTTATTTGTACTCCTCCTTCACTGAATCTTCTAAAGCAAATTCTCAGTTAGTAAAACTAAAAAAGTATTGTTCATTGTTACAATAGTTCATGTTACTTATTGTTAACAAATAGAATTAATGTAGGGTAGGCTTGACTTTATCAATCAAAATTTGATTTCTTTTGTCTCCAAATATGGCTTAAATCCCTTTGCATCTGGCAGTTTGAGGTATCATGCCATATTTAATGACTAAAAACTGTATTACACAATGAAAGTTGGTAGCGATAAGAAAAAAAAAACATTGCAGTCAGGTGCATTATTTGTTCTCATTTAACATGGGATGGTTATTGTAAGGGAAAAAAGTAGCGAGACAGTTTTATTGGTTGAAAATATTAGTGATGGAAGGCATGCATTATAGGAAGCAGCTGCGACAGCCATATTACGTATTGATCACTCTTGTGCAGCGCAGTGGGAACACTTAATTAGATTTATATTGTAAACAGAGACTCACAATACATAATTCTACTCAGCAGATAATGTTATCAATCAAAGTAAATAATATTTGGTTGTGGGAGTGGCTGGTTTGAGACAGGAGAGATTTACTTGTGCTGTTAACAGGGAACAAGTGACGTCTATTTCTCAGCACAGTTTCCTACAGGATTTAGTTTTTACAATGACCAAGATTTATGTGAAAGCATGGCATAGAAAGGTTTCCTAGTTACTAGTTTGTTACTTTCCTTTTTAAGGAGTTGTCTCATAAGTAGTTAGTCTATGTGAATCCGTCTGATCCCACTGTATTTTTGTTGCTGCATAGTTAAATTGGGTTTGGTTCATAACAGATCAGAGTTTGTCATTGAACTAAATTAAATCAACAGTGAACTAAATTAGTAACACTATTGTTTTCTGTAGAGCTGCTTTAAAGCTGACACTGAATTTGAATAATTTATGAATTATGCAACATTATCACTGTTATTTTCATGTGCATTACTGTGAAGCTACTTCCCCCCCTATATGTTTCTCCACAAGGATTGTTTTAATAATGGCTTTGTACCAACCAGCTCTAATGAATCACAATATTACAACCTCCAAAAAAAAAGAAAGAAAAAATTAAAAAAGAGGTGATGATAAAACACTATGCACATTATTCACTGGGTGAGTCTATTTTTTGCGTACGTATGCACAGTTCTATGCCATTTTAGTATAAATAGTGTGCATAGTATGTTCACCCTGAAAATTCCAACATGAAAAAGTAGATTTTTTAAACTGTCAAAAACAAACAAACAAACAAACAAACAAAACAAACAAACCTTAAACTTACTATAAAAAAGTAACACTTTCTAAGAAGTCCATTTTTATAATACACTATAAGGATATAAAAAACCTTATGATATGTTGTATCATCTCATGAATATTTGTACGACCAGGTTTAATGTATTATAATATTTACTTATTGTGGTTATAGCTTTTAAGAGTATGATTATTTATAACACACATTGCATCCACCTAAAGGTACAATAGGACATCTAGGAAGATGCTAACTTTAGCCTAATAGCACTGAAAGCGAACGTCCCACCCTCCCTGCAAATTGCCGTCCAAAGTCACATCCCCTGAATGCATCTACGTACACAGACCAGACGACCGGAGACAACATTACTACAATACACTATATGTCATTAACCGGTGAGAACACTTTATAGTAGAGTTAGTAAAACTATTACAATACCAGGAAGGAAGATCAGGTTGTTGATTCTTGCGCTGTCTGCACAGCGTACGTAAACGTGCCCATGACATATCGTCTCTGTGCAAAGAGGCAGCGCAGAGGTATGCAATACCTATGCAATACATATGTTGACAGGCAAGTAGGACAGCCTGTTGTAATATTTGGACCGAACATTTTGATTGGACGAACATTTTTAGGTCTTCACCTTCCACAGAATATATAAATACATTTATATCACTTAACTTAATGATTGCTATCGGGATGTGACTTTCAACCAGTATAATAAAAAATGTTTCTGAACACAATCACATATTGCACCTTTAAGTTACAATGAATTATATTTCCTCATAAATATAATGTATTATTTAAGTCTGAACTTCTGAACTCTTTAATATATATATATATATATTTCACTTTTCATTTTTTTTAAATGAAAAGTGTTGAACTCTATCAGCGTGAAGGAAAAACAGGGCAGTCGTGACCTAATGGTTAGAGAGTTTGACTTGTAACCCAAAAGTTGTGGGTTTGAGTCTCAGGTCTGACAGGGATTGTAGGTGAGGGCAGTGAATGATCATGACTGAGTTGAGACCCTTGAGCAAGACACCGAATCCCCAACTGCTCCCTGGATGTGTGTGTTTGTAATAAATGGATAGATCTACATATTTTGGATAGATAGGTAGATCTATTTCAGAGATTTAAAGTGTAACATGCTCAAAGAGAGTAGACCATAATTTAGTCATCTGATGATGAACTGACTTTAACTGAAAAATTAAGTGTTTACTATCGTCCTCTTGCATTATCGACACACTGTTTTCCTGTTTAATATTGTGAAGTTGCTTTGACACAATCTGTATTGTATGAAGCGCTATATAAATAAAGATGACTTAACTTGAGTAAGTATTCCAGAATTCTAGATTAGATTTTTTTTTTAAGCAGGCCACAACAAATCAGTTATATAGCTGTATACCTACTAATGTTTATAATGTTATCTTCACCTGAAGAATGATGTAATTAGGGATCCGTTTTTGTTAGTTAAATGGACATTCCAAAAGATGGAAAGTGACACTGAGAAAGTAAAACTGAGCACACAATCTAAACCTGTAAAATAATTACCAATAAATAAATAAATAAATATATAAATAACGGTATTTCCATGAAAACATTTGTAATATGGATGAGAATTGAAGAAACGCCTAAAAGACATCCTTAAAAAAAAAAAAAAAATGGATGGATGGATGGATGGGACATTAAAATGTACCACATAATAGGAATAACCCAGCATCAGTCAAATCCTCAATGCAAGCTCTTAGGATGATATTTCCCAAAATCATATAGTGATTTTCATTATTGACACAAAAATCAGAAGATTATTGACAGAAAAGTTATCTGAGTTCGAGCATTACTGCCAGCAGTGGCCATGACATACAAGCACATGTATTTGTGAATACTTTGAATGATGTACTGTTTGTACTGACTGTAGACTCTGTTACATTGAACATGTTGGTGAAAATACATGTCCTTTCCGTCTTAAATGATAACAAATTTTATATATGAGTACAGGTGTCTCCTGTTTTCGTTGTATTAGCCTGCAGCACGGGTGCATGGGCGTTTCAGATATAACGGTTTGTGCATTCACTCTGAAATCTCCCCTAGAGAAAGTACTGTTGTAGTACCAAGTCATGGCATCAAATGATAATAGCATGGTATTTTTATACTATGTACATGGTACTACCTATGAAGGAATAGAAGTGCACTTTAAAATAAGGCTCAGTTGATTAACATTGGTTAATGCATTAGGTCTCATAAAATGAATATGTACTATGTAAACTAACTAGTACTATAATTTATTAGTAATATATTATTATTAATTTAGTACTAATATATTATTCATATATAGTAATATATTTTTACCATTTAAAGCTGGTGTCCGTAAGTTTTCCCTCTTTGTCGCCATCTCTGTGTTGAAACCTCCAATTGCAGTTATTTGCAGAATTATCTTCATTACGTGGACTGTGCACCGGCACGGCTCCAGTGCAGATGAATCTAATGTTTTAAGGGGTATGTGTGGCTGTCAGTCACCACACTGGTGTGGATACTATACTTTGGAATCACAGATTCTAGCCTGCATCTTGGAATATATGACCCAAATAAGAATTTTCACCAGATATTGTCATCTGAACATCTGAAGTAACTGCCACTTTTGTTCTGACTACCTGAGGGGGAAAAAAAAGCATTACAAGAAACTACGCTACCAATGGTGATTAAATCTAACAAACAGTTAGCTCATATCACATCAAACCATGCAAATTATTATTTAATATATTATTGTTATACTAGTATAGCCTACTAGCTGGGACGCCTTTGTTATGTTTACAGACGTAGTGTAATGATGCAGTGACATGCTTGAATTTCCCGCAAATTCCTACCAGTACCACTCAAATTAGAAAACATAATCATAAGCTTACTGTTGTGAATTGGGCTAAAATAAAGAGACAGTTTTGAACATTGGCTGGTTATGCTCAAAAATTGGTTAAAATATTTTTAACCAAAAAAAGTTACGGACTGCAGCTTTAAGTTTTAAACAAGCCAGGACTTGAACTCGGGATGCCAGGAGCACAGTGGCGATATATGTCGGCCCACAAGACTATCGGTGCCGACAAATTGACATTAGTTAAACAAGAATTAACAAGGTGGACTGGCCATCTATTCAGGGTGTCCCCTGCCTGTGGCCTGATATGCTGGGATAGACTCATTTTTTTCTCTCTCTCTCCTTACAAACTAAATACAAAAATCAGCAGCAAAAACAACAGAAATTGTTATTCAAGTATTACCGTGTTAATGAAACATTCAAGGGGGAAATGAATTGCACCTATTATTAATGTTCTTTTTTTGCACACTCTTCCAGCGTTGTTTTAGCAGGGGAATAATACAAAACAATGCGGCAACACGCCCCCCAAAAAATCTGTGCTGAATTCAATTTACATGGCAATTCCTCATTTTGCAGGCCAGTTCTAGGCTGTGAAAAACTACAATAACGTACAATTCTGGGGTGGTACAGAATCACTTCACTGCAATCCAGGCAACTTAAAGTGTGTTCATCAGCGTTTCTTGATACATGCTTGATCATAACACTTTTGTTCATAACCTGATGAACTACTGCTGTCATGATCAATAAAAAAATAACACAGACATTTAATTAAAAAAAAAAAAAAAAAAAGAAAAAGAAAAAGTATAGGGTAATTTAAATTGCGTAATTTATCAGAATTTAGAAGAATGAAATTTATTATTATTATTATTATTATTATTAATTCAGCGCATTTAGCTTTTGGTTAAACTGGATTGCAGGTGCTTAGTGGAAAAGAAAGAAAGAAAGAAAGAAAGAAAGAAAGAAAGAAAGAAAGAAAAAGAAAGAAAGAAAGAAAGAAAGAAAGAAAGAAAGAAAGAAAGAAAGAAAGAAAGAACGAAAGAACGAAAGAAAGAAAGAAAGAGAATAAACCAGGCATCGTTCATTTTAAAAACAGAAAAACAGCCAAAAAACATCAAGATATTACAATTTTGTTTTAGCAACTTATTTTCACTTATTTAATTTATTCTTAAAATATTTCATAATAAAAAAAGTATTTGATGTAAATGAATCTAAGACTTTCTGAACCTGTCTCTGGAGGTGTCAAGACTTGGAGGTGAGCACTGTGCAAACAAACACAAGCACAAAAATCAATCCCAGAAAACCCAAATAGAAGGGGTTTTCTCCAAAACCTTTACAATACAAAAGCTAAACGCAGTTTCTATGACTCTGTGTAATATGTGGAACTGAATGTTCGCTTTTCTGCAATAAATCATTTCTTTTTGTGTTTGTGTTTTGTCCATTTTCTTCCTTCATACCTGTGGTCACGTTTTGGAACATATAAAAGGAAAATTGCTACTTGAGTTTGAACATAAACAGTAAGACAGGCCTGCATTATGGAGCAGAGCATTACCCACATTCTATATCTGTCATTTCCACAATATTATTCATGTTAAATAAGGTTCTCTACAAAGGTACAACATATAAAACTGTTAAATATATAACTTGTAGGCCTCTCAAAATACATATAATGACATATTTCACTCCTGGTAATCAGAAATGACATTTTTTTATGTTCCTTTTTTAATATTTTCTGACGATAAGCAATGGGGCACTCTTCCATTTAACCTTCCATGCTTAATGCAAACCATCCAAAATGTTGCTACTGAAAAATGCTAATTAAATTTGTTGATGTTTTTATGTGTACAGTATCTATATCCTTGTTATCCTTGGAATACAGTGGTTGATTCAGTTCAAGGAAATGCCTGTAAAGTATTAAAGGTTCTCCTCTGATTGTGATAAATGGGAATGGTTGACCCAGTCGTTTTAATATTCCACGTCAGCGTTTCCATTTGTAGACCACTGCTGTATAGCATAGTCTTTCTATATCTATATCTATCTCTCTTTCTACATTTAGGTTTATATATATTTTGTTTTTTCTTTGCCTAAATTCTTCCTTTCAAGTTTGTCCTTCAGTCTGCGTTCATATAATTAATGTTTTTGTTTTGTTTTGTTTTGTTTTGTTTTTTGTCTATTATGTTTCCTCTTTGGTCTGTAAAAAATGAGCGCCAAAAACATATTCCAGCAGAAAGTTGTTTCACAGAGCAGTTAGGTTCACAGTCTCGGATCAGGTCAGAACTGCTGGTAGAGTCCCATAAAACCTGTGTCTGGTTAAGTCTCAGACAGGGTAGGTGCCTCATTGTCCTGTGCTGCGTTCTTAAAGTCCTCAAGGCTCCTACTGTACCACTATCCGTGAGGCGCTTTGTGAACGTACAGTACGTTCTCCGTGGCACAAGGGGGTGCTGCCCATTTACAAAGCTGAGACACAGACAGGTAGGCAGAGGCAGGTGTTAAGCCGATGAGACATAGCAAGTATCTACAGCAGGCGGGCGAAGCTGCAAGAGGCCTCGTCTCGTAGCGCTCCAGGAACCCTTCCCACTGTTAGGACACCTAGATCAAGCAGAAACACACAGGAAATCAAGATCAATGATGCAATTTCAGGGGTGTAGCGATAATGAAAAGTGGATTAACAATGGGTAATGTATATACGTATGTGTATGTATGTATGTATATATGTATGTATGTATGTGTGTATGTATGTATGAGAGCATGAGAGCAATGGCTATCCTACCAGAGGTCTCTGATTGTTTTTAAAATAGTTGATTGATGTACTTTTGGGGAAAAATAATCCATCTTTATGAGTCCATATAATGAAAGTGGATGAAACCCTCAAAATGACGCTTCAAAAAACCATGTAAAATGCACATGTGGAGGTATCACTAGCTGATTTTTCACCGTTCCATTCCGTGACAGTCGGGCTTAGTCAGTAGAGATATGGATTCATTTTCCGCTGTGGGGCTGATAACAGAGCTCTTCAGAATGTAATACAGATGCACCTTGGTAATGCAAAATTTTATAGATGGTATGAGAAGAGTAAAGCCACTGTGTTATGGAGGATGATCAGAAATTTCTGTTTTCAGAACTGTTTTTTTTTTTTTTTTTCCCCACTTCACTCAAATAGCACACTTGGCCAGCTACTGAGAGTCACTGCAAACTGAAGAATTCCAGGCCGAGAACAGTCATTACACATTATATAGACTCACAGAGATATATTTTATAAACATTTTTGTTCCACAGATGAAAGAATGTCATATACATCTGAGATGACAACAGGTGAGTACATGATAAGAGGAATTTAATTTTAATGAGGAGAATATATATATATATATATATATATATATATATATATATATATATATATATATATATATATATATATATATATATATATATATATAGGATGGACCAAGATAGTCTGGAGGTCTGGTCTCTGGTCAATTCTGATCAGATATCAAGTGCCTAACAAAGCAAAACAAACAAACAAACAAAAAATAGAAATAGCCTGGCTGGGAGATCACAAATCCAGCTGGTCCAAAAAAGAGGGAGGTGTACTTTAGACATTTTTTTGCATAATCCATTTGAATGTGTGATACTCAAATTTAGTATGATGTTCAAAGATATTACAATTCTGTTGTAATCGAGCTAATGCTTGAAAACTGTTGCTTTTCTGAGCACCTGCCATGGAAAATGCTCAGTGCCATCTGCTAAATGGTCTATTGCCAGGCCGAAAAAATGCACCAAATGTTGCCAACGTGGGCTGCTGCTTAATTTATAATTATGAACTCTTGACACTTGCATGGGGAGCAAATATTCATGGATTTAGCAGGTGCTGGAAACATTACTAAGTCTAAATACGGAACAACAGTAATAATCAGGATGAGTTTAGATAAGTGTAGATGCTGAAGACAAAAGTCTGTTATTGCTAATATACTGCAGCAATGTTGCTCTCTAGCAAAGTTTTAGCAATTAGATTACATATGAATTACCGCAAAACATTAACAAAGATTATGTGACCAAGTGACCAAGTTTAGAAAGGCTCAAGAGGATTACTAGAGCAGGCCTAATCACTTTCAAGCAAGATTGTGTTTGTCTATACAGTATGCAGTTTATTTTGACTTAGATTTGATTTAGAGGAATGATTTTGTCTTAAATGCATTGTTTCCTCTTTATATGATTGAAATTTTATTTTATTTTATTTTATTGACATACATCAAAGAAAATTCACTGTTTTTATACACCAAAGAAAGAAAAAGAAAACAAAACTTTACTGTCTTAAGATGCTGTTACTAAATTTATGTTAAAGTTTACGTTGTTTACAGGAAACCATGCAAAAAAAAAAAAAAAAAAAAAAAAAAAAAAAAAACCTTCCGGTGACAGTAAACAAAGTATGATAAACTTAGCATCTACTGCGGAGTCCACTTGGGTGAGGCTCTTAGCTGTATGTGGACCTCTTAGCTGAATTGGGACCTTTTATATTATTTCAGAACTTTTATGCCGTTCATGTTTTGGGGAGGTTGAAGTCACAACACACAAAACTGTTGTTATGTAGACAGAAAGTTGAGATGAAAGTGATAAATATTTGCTGAACCCAGCAGTATCTATCTGAAGTAATAATGTTGGTGTAGTGTGAAAGGTTTGAGCATGCTAAACTCCTTCTGGCAGAATATGTAGCTTTGCCCCTTGAGAGAAATTCATGCAGCCGTTCAAAGCTATAACTGGATTTATCTTAATCATGCTTTTCATGTTGCATTTCACAATAAACATCTAGGGAATTTCAGTATCACAGCTCCATATGAAGAAATTAATCTCATAAAATAGCTGAGGGATTGTGCAATACGTAGTAGTAGCTGCATTAATAATTATATATATAACAGACTGGTTCCCTTTTGAGGTGCCATGAAATTGTACATGCCAATTTGTAACTTGCATGTCTCACAGTCTGTTTTCAAATGATGTTGGCTCATGTAACTCTTTTACTTTTACTTTTCTCTTTAAAACTTTTAGCCAGTTTTGCACATAGCAGTAAAAAAAAAGTGACAAGCTCTATTGAACAATAAACATATTATTATTATTATTATTATTATTAATAAAAGCAATAAAAGCTGATATAACTGGATTCCTCAACTATTAACTGGGTTCATTTTGGCTTAATTTGACATAAATATGATTTTATTTATTTATTTATTTATTTTTGTGGTGACAGCAGTAATGAAGGCTCAAAATAAGAGCTACTCTTTTAACAAATTGCTCAGGCTGGTACTTGGAAAAGACTCTTTTGGCAGCTGGAAATAGGAGGTTGGCAAGGCACTGTAACAAAGAAACCTTGTAATGGGTGTCTGGATTGTCTGGGTAAAATAGCCAGCTTGGGCAGTGAGAGATACAGAAGAATAGCACCAGTGCTTTAGAAGAATGGCAGCAAACCATTTAGTTTGACAAACTGTCATTTAACAAAACGCATAAATTCTTTTCAGATTTCTTTTAGTTCTTATAAATACTGCATGGTGTTAAAACATGACCCAATCACAAGTAAATGGTGAAGGTTTCTCTGATTCAAAATGGAAGTTCTTGGTGACCATTGCTGACTTGGCTCCTTTAGACAGGAGCTGGCAGTGGGCGCTAATGGTTTGCAGAGGCTGAGTGCTTGCACGGAGGAGCAGCTGTCGTCTCCATGGTGATGTTGTCCAAGCCCAGGCAAGGATGTGTCTTATGGTGCCACACTGGCGCATTGGGATCAATTACGCAGAGCCCAACACCCACAGCGGCAATGCCTTGGCATGTGTCATCTATGACCTCAACGTGTTTTCGGCACCCTCAGTCTATTCACTTTCTGTTTCATCAGAAGAGTTTGAAAAGGCATACATCTTCACATCAGCGTTGTTGGTTAATGGAAATGTTCCCCTAAAAGAATTAAGTCGTCGAAAAACTTATCTTCTCTGCCATAGCTTTTAAATCAATTGTGCTGCCTATTTTATAAGTTGAACATGAAACACATTAAATGTCATTAGTTGTTGCATGGCCTATATGACAGCATACCAGATTTAAAAGACAAGATTTGACGGTGATTAAATCACAGAATTTCATTTTTGGTTATATTATTCCTTTAACTCTCAGTTAACCAATAAAATCTCACCAATTTCTTGAGGCAGCACTTGAAACCAAGGGACGCCCCTACATTTTCAAAGCCCTGTATACCTGAGGCATCAATGATGAGCAAACGCTTTCTCTGTTTGGATGTGAAAGATTGCTGATTACTGCAATCAGTAGTTCTCTCTCGTCTTGAACTCCACTGCTACTACAGATTCAAGGACCCTTTTCTATGGCTAAATACTACCCAATCAATCTAATAGCTAATAGAATAGTTGATTAAGAGCCCTCTTGTTCTGATGGTATAATCAGAGAATTAAGGAGTAGTGTGGTGTAACCTTACTAAAGAGGAAACATAATGAGCTTAATTAACAGAATCTATAAGACCTTCTGTGTTTTTGAAAATGTTTATGTTGAAAATAAATATAAAATTATTATTAATATTATTATTATTATTATTTATTTTAAAAATACAAAATGTACACCTGACATCGTTGAGACTAGAAATGTGTAGATGTTCGTAGTTGATATTGGAGGATAGATAGATAACCATATCTCTCCGCTGGCGGTACTTTTTACAGCGAGTGTCATGGCGGACGCCCAAATCCAGTAATTTTGTAAATATTACAGTTTTTGTGTCATGGAATGTAGTTTTAAGAGGTTTTCAGGTGAGAATGTACTTGTTTATAGTTCAAATGTGCAGTTTGTTAATAAAGATAACATCTATTTAAAAAATTTGTATCAACGTTTTCGGACATGTGAGCTCCAGACCGTTAGCTGTTCAGTCCTCATGAACCCACCTGAGATCGCCTCACCTCAGCCAGATCATCACACTCACTCATCTCTCTCATAATACTCTACACAATATACAGTGAGCTTTTAATACAGTAATACAATAAGCTTTCAGTAAAGCAACTCAATGTTCCTTCTTTACTAGTTCCAAAGTAACGTTTTGAAATTTGTATCGGAGGCTTGGGCACAGCTGTTTAACTGTCAAACTTAGTTTTGAATTTGTGTTCTGCACAAAAGAGGATTTTTAAAAACCCTCCGTTGTTGTTGTGTATTTATTTGCACACTTGTGCCATCGAACTGTTGTATAAACACAATATCACCCCCGTAGACGTGAGATATGGCTGTATATTGGCACGCTGTGATTGCCGAATCACAGCCGTGCCAATATACAGTTATATCTCATGTCTACGAGTGTGATATTGTGTATCTGTGTGTCTGTGTGTGTATGTATATATATATATATATATATATACACTTTGATTTAAAAAGTGTTTAAATCAGTGACAGCTAACACTCAAATAGTTAGCTGTTGTGATATTTCACATATCTCAGCTCACCTAGAGGGGCACTTTCTTTTTTCTGTAATACTTTTGTTCACTTGTTCCCCTTCTTTGACTCATTTCAGTTGTTCTAACTGTCTGAGATTTCATCAGATAAGGTAAAGTGATTTGGTCGTTCCATCAGTGCCATCTAATGACGTTGAGCTGCCCACTGGAGATGACCGACAATCTACAAGAGACGACTATTGCTTGTTTAATTTGCTGTTGAAAGAGGTGGTCACAATCATATGAATCAATAGAAAAGAATGAGCAAATCACAAACATGATAGCGGTAATGAGTGTTTATTCAAACAGGACGAGCCTACAGGGACTCTTGGGTTGATTAGTGATCATTCTCTTATTGAATAGCAGATACTCATTTTAGCAGGCCTACTGGAAATTTTTTGATTAGTTCTTTTGTCCCTTGACAATGGGTGGTCAATTAAAATGGTCAATCAAAAAAACAAACAAAAAAAAAACAAAAAACACAACTACAATTTGAGCATGTGTACCAGGGCACATCTCCAACATGTTCTGTGGTCTAAACATATCCATCCATTCACATAAAAGCCCACCTTTTTGTTCTGTGTACACTTGCAGATTGCAGTCTTTGGCACTGAGTCACATCTTAATGTATTTTTAGCATTTCATCCCATGAGCACTGTTTTCAAGAGAAGTTAGTATGAAGTTTAACAACAGTTAGTCATTAGAGTATTAGTAGACTGTCTGCTTAATATCTTCTAACACTCTTCTAAACTTTGCAAGTATATGTCAACTTATTCTACTAACCCTAAACCTATCAGTCTGCTCTGCGAGTTAATAGACATGTATTTGCAAATTAATGAGAATTAGCTGACATGTAGTTGCAAAGTCACTTATAGTTAGTAGAATGTCTAAAGTGGACTGCAGTCAGTGAATGAGTGATGCCTTCCCGCACAGCATGGTAGTGATACCCTCACACATGGTACAAGGTCACTTTCAAAAACTAACAGAATGTCTAATATCAACCCAGTATAACTAATACAGCAAATGCATTTAATTTTACAAATCTTTGAAGACATTCAGTATTTCTCAAATTACTTTGATTTATATATGTTCTTTACATATAATGGACCCTTTTCACAAAACTGTGATGACGCATTTTAACGGTCATCATCATCAGAAATCCTTGAATTTTTTTTTCATATTTTGATTTTTAAAAAAATGTTAATAACATTATACTTTGTATTATATCACCTTTTCACCAAGTTACAAAAAACGTCTCAGGTTACGTATGTAACCCTGGTTCCCTGAGGGAACGAGGCGCCGCGTCGAAACGCTTTGGGAACGCCTTCAGCGTGACCGTGCTCTGAATCACATGTATAATCAGTCCAATGAAAGAGCGAGACGTCACAGGCGGGTGACGTCACCAACCAGGAAGCTATAAATACACGTGCGTTGGAAGCCGGCGTTAGCTTCAGAAGAGAAGCAGCGCTCGCAGGGATGCAGGAGAATGGCCTCGAGACGCGGCGTCTTGTTCCCTCAGGGAACCAGGGTTACATACGTAACCTGAGACGTTCCCTTTCAGGAACTCGAGCCGCGTCGAAACGCTTTGGGAACAAGATGCCCACGCTGCCAGAATCCAAGTCCCTGCCTAGAGAGAGCTAGGGTGAAGGACAGAAGAGCCACGAGCGACTCGCAAATCCAGGTCATAAAACCTGACAAAAGTAAGGGGCGTGGACCATCCCGCAGCATTACAGATATCTTGCATGGAAACACCTTCAAGAAAGGCTTTGGAGGCAGAAACACTTCGGGTCGAGTGAGCCTTGACCCCTAAAGGAGGAGGGAGACCAGAGGACTCATATGCACAAGAAATAGCATCCACAATCCAACGACTTAGAGTTTGCTTAGTGGCCGGAAGGCCTCGCCTAGCCGGACCATAGCATACAAAAAGTTGATCCGATTTTCTCCACGTGGCAGCTCTGTGGACATATGTGTCCAGTGCTCGAACTGGACATATACAGTTTAGCTACTGCTGGTCGGGCTCCCGAAAGGGAGGAGGACAGAAGGCCTGCAGTACGACTGGCCGTGGTGCTGAGGAGGGGACTTTAGGAATGTAACCCGGACGAGGGTGCAAAAAGGCTTTTGCTAAGCCTGGCGCGAAGTCCAGGAAAGAAGGGGCCACTGAGAGGGCCTGAAGATCCCCAACTCTCTTTAAAGAAGTAATAGCGATCAAAAGAACCGTTTTAATCGTAAGATGACGATCGGAGATCTCCTCAATAGGCTCGAAGGGAGGCCTACAGAGAGCTTCTAGCACCACCGACAAGTCCCATGAGGGAACACGAGAACGTACAGGAGGCCTCAGCCTCAGCGCACCGCGGAGGAAACGTGTAACCAGAGGGTCTTTCCCCACCAAGAGACCACCGAGAGGGGCGTGGTAGGCCGCAATGGCCGCCACGTAGACCTTCAAGGTGGAGTGGGTTAACCCTGCGAAGAGACACTTCAAGGCGTACAGTTTCCTCGTAGAGGGAGCTCTAGATTGGAGGATGGTCTCAACAACCTCGGTTGAGAGACCGGAAGCTAAGAGGTGTGCCCCCTCAGAGGCCACACCCAAAGTTTCCACAGCTCCGGACGGGGGTGGCAGATGGTGCCCCCCGCCTGTGAGAGGAGATCCCTCCTGACGGGAATCTCCCATGGAGAGCCGTCGAGGACAGAAATCAGGTCTGCGAACCATACTCGGCCCGGCCAGAACGGGGCTACTAGAAGGAGGAACACCCCGTCCCGGCGCACTCTCTCTAGAACTCCCGGGAGCAGAGCGATCGGGGGAAAAGCGTACAGACGAAGCCTCGGCCAAGTCTGTACCATGACATCCAGCCCCAGGGAGGCTGGATGAACTAGAGCAGGGGTGCTCAATCCTGCTCCTGGAGATCTACCTTCCTGCAGAGTTTAGTTCCAACCCTGAGCAAATACACCTGTCTGTAATTATCAAGTGCTCCTTCAGATCCTAATTAGTTGGTTCAGGTGTGTTCGATCAGGGTTGGAGCTGAACTCTCCAGGAAGGTAGATCTCCAGGACCAGGATTGAGCACCCCTGAACTAGAGAGTACCAGAGGGGATATTGCAAGTTCTCCCTCGTGGCGAAGAGATCCACTTGGGCTTGACCAAAAACTCTCCATATCTGCTTCACCACCTCGGGGTGAAGCATCCATTCCCCGGACCTCGGGCCCTGTCTCGACAGGATGTCTGCTCCCACATTGAGATACCCAGGCAGGTACACTGCTCTCAGCGAGAGGAGTTTGCCCTGGGACCACACAAGGATCTGGTGCGCCAGCTTGTACAAGGGGCGCGAACGCAGACCTCCCTGGTGGTTGATATAAGAGACCACCGCTGTGTTGTCGGTGCGGACCAACACATGATGGTCTCTCAAGTCCGGGAGGAAGTGTTTCAGCGCTTGAAACACGGCCATCATCTCCAGGCAATTTATGTGCCACGTGAGTTGGTGACCGCTCCACAGACCGCGGGCGGTGTGGCCACTCATGACCGCACCCCAACCGGTGAGGGAAGCATCTGTCGTTAGCGTTACGCAGCGACAAGGAGCTCCCAGCACTGGGCCCTGAGACAAGAACCAGGGTTTCCTCCACATGACTAAAGCACGTAGGCATCACCGCGTGACTTTGATCATGCGGAGCGGGTTTCCCCTCGGGGAGAACTCCCTGGTCTTTAGCCACCACTGTATGGGTCTCATGTACAGCAGGCCAAAAGGTATGACGTTGGATGCAGCTGCCATCAGACCCAGCAGTCGCTGGAACTGCTTTACAGTGAGTGACCGGCCTTCTTTGACTCTCCTGACTGCAGCAAGGATCGACTCGATCCGAGCGGGAGACAAACGTGCCCGCATTGTGATCAAATCCCACACCACGCCTAGATAAGTGGTCCTTTGTGATGGAGACAGCACACTTTTCTTGGCGTTCAGTCTCAGCCCCAACTCTTTCATGTGAGCGAGCACAACATCGATGCTGAGCCGCTACCTGTTCCGACTGAGCCAGGATCAGCCAGTCGTCGATATAATTTAGTATGCGGATGCCCCGGAACCGCAGCGGAGCCAGAGCTGCATCCACACACTTCGTGAAAGTTCGGGGGGAAGTGCTAGGCCGAACGGAAGAACCCGATATTGGTATGCTTTGCCCCTGAAAGCAAACCTCAGGAACTTCCTGTGTTGAGGAAGGATGGAGACGTGGAAATAAGCGTCTTTTAGATCTATCGTCACAAACCAGTCCTCGGACCTGATCTGTGACACTACTTGCTTGACTGTAAGCATCTTGAATTTCAGCTTCATGACTGAACGATTCAAAACTCGGAGGATGATAAACGGATCGTCGAGCCCGTCCCCCGGGGGGAAGAAACCGCAGTGCGGGCTTCCGAACCCGCGGAACGGGCGGCGGATCTGCTGGGTGAGGCAGGAGATAAGGGGACACCCGTCTCCATACCCTCCAACAGATCCAGCTGCTAACCCCATGAGTGCAGTAACCGCTCCGCCTCGGCGGAAGCGGGACCGGACCCGCGAGGAACGCTGGTGAAGGCTCCCTCCTCGAAGAGAGCCTTCCGGGAGCGGAGCGTGCGCATCGGGAGACGCTCACAGTGCGGGCAGTCGGCCCCCTCAAGAGCCGACGCCGCGTGCTCCGCTCCCAGACAAACCACGCATAGAGCGTGTGTATCCCCGCTCTAAAACATAATTTGTCTAGATGTTTAGATTTCTCCTTTTTCTTTTCTGCACTAGAGGACATTGTACTCAAAATAAAAGTGGTGCAAACTAGCAACCAAAAGAGTACAAACAGACAGAGACACAGAGTGCTGCTGAAAGACAGAAGCTAACGCCGGCTTCCAACGCACGTGTATTTATAGCTTCCTGGTTGGTGACGTCACCCGCCTGTGACGTCTCGCTCTTTCATTGGACTGATTATACATGTGATTCAGAGCGCCTTCACGCTGAAGGCGTTCCCAAAGCGTTTCGACGCGGCTCGAGTTCCTGAAAGGGAACTAGTTCTAATGCCGCCTATGGGAGGGATGGTAAATTTGACATTGTTCTCTTTTTTGACTGCAGATATCAGTCTCTCTCGATTTTTTCCCCTTTGATTGAAAGTTGTGAAAACACTATTGTGTTTCTTTTGTTATTTGAGCAAATGGGAATGAAAAAATACACTCCAATTCACTGCTCTCTGATTTTACCCAACTATGATGACTTCCGCTATGGGAAACCCTTTTTAAACATTACTCTGACAACTTTGTGAGATGCTTTAAAATATTTTTTGCTTGCTAAGAAGAGCTTGATTTAATAATCGATTTAGAAAAACAAACAAACAAAAAAAGTGAATAAATGGAAACTTACAATTTTTTTTATTAATCAGAAAATAGTAATAATAATGGAGCAAAACATTTAATTAAAGATTACAATCATAGGACCAAAAAATACAAATAAGCCTTAACAAATACACACAAATAAAAACTTTAATAGCTGATGACAGCAGACAGGAGCTGAAGTGTTGTGCACCCACCTTTTCATTTCCTCCTATTTCTCCAATGTCTCGTCTACATACCTGCCGTGATCACCCATCTGTTCACATAATTAGCCGTAAGCATGATCTAATTACCATTGATAAACACATCCTCTCATTGAGAGAAGTCAGGTTAGAACTGCTCTGCGTGTCCCATGATAAAGTCTGAAGAGCTCTATAGGGATTTGGCCAAGTGAAGTCCTGCATATATATATATATATATATATATATATAGTGTACAGCATAAATGAGTACGCCACCTCTAAAACTTAACAAATTCAGCAATTACTCTTTGCTTAGTTAGGGTTCTTTGGAGCTATAATGTTCCAGCAAGTCTGCTTGCTTGTGTTGCAAAAATGAGTATACCCTCCTGAAAGTTACTAAATAAAACTAAAAAAATTAAATTTTAGTGTAGGTTTAAGGCAATTTTTGATCAGTAGGCAAGTATACTGAATCAAAACTTTTAAAGACAATCATTTTCTGACAATTTAAAGTGTTATACAGCCTACTGAATCATACTCAGACTCATACTCAGAATGCTGGCAACAATGGAACCACTTGGTAGAGAATTGCCATCTGACTTATTTCTTAGCATAAAAGAGGACAATGGTACAATAGGAATACCAAATTATTGTTTTAAGAGTGAAAATATAGCAGACGTAACACTCAAAAACAATGGACTTGTGACAAAGCTCCTGCACGGTCAGACAAAAAGGTACAGTTCTGTCGCTGGGGCGGTACTCTAAGGTTCAAAGTGAAAAGGTACTAATATGTACTTTTAAGGTACCAGTATGTACCTTTAAGGTACCAATATGCACTTTCAAAGTACTAAAATGTACCTTTAAGGTACTAATATGTACTGTTTAGGGGTAGGTAAGGTACAAAAATTTACCTTTTCACTTTTGTACCTTAGGGTGACCTGAATTACCTGTTGTAGCCAAAGCACAATAAACTCATTCAAACTCTTCCAAGGCATATATTTACAAAATATAGACTTCTGGGAATCCATACTCTGGTCTTAAGAGACCAAGTCAATCATTTTAGATCCAAAAACATCCAAAATGTTCTGGTGTTGCTAGAGGAGGAGTACAGTGAGAAGTGCCTGGTACCCACAGTGACATTCAGTGATATTAAAGCTCTTATATTGGAATGTATGAGTGCTGAAGGTGTGAGGGAGTTGTGTTTAATAAATGCTGTAATGAATTCACACACCACTGTGTGATGTAATACAAAAACTTGAAACTGAAGATGGTACCCTCCCCTCATTCCCTGGATTACTGGGCATTTTTTCAGCATGACAATGAAGATATTAATTCTCCCAAGGTAAAAATCCTTCAGCGGACATGCATTTCACTCAATCTTAATGCTCTTGAGTGGCTATGGGGGATTCTGTAGAGACGAGCTGAGCAACACTCCCCATTAAAGACCAGGGCATTTAAGGAGGTCGTCCTCCAGGAGTTAAAGAGGACAGATGTGAAAATTTGTCATGAACTTGTACACTCAAGAAGGGTCAGAGAAGTATACCTAAAGTTCTGGAGGACATACTAAGTACTAAAATATTATAAATTTGCAGAATTAGATCTAGGGTGTACTCATTGCCATCTTTTCATGAATTATATTAGTGATCATTAAGAAAATACATCTTTTATATTTATTTAGAGGGGTGTACTCATTTATGCTGTGCACTGTATATATTACTGAAATATATGTTTAAAATGAAGTATGTGAGATGAATGATCAAATGATTGGTTAGTCTCAGCCTCAGACGTCACGCCCACGGACCGCTGGCTGAATGTCTGATGCATACGGCACACAAAAGTTGAAACACTTCAGGAGTTTCGAAGTTGTCACCAGATTGGTTAGATTATACTGGATTTCTGGGAGACGTGTGTGTTGCGTTTTTTAACGTTCCGCCTGGAAACAGAAATGCCATGGCGCCAAACCCTCTCACAAAAGAAGAAAGGCATCGTGTTTACAACTATGATGGCGAGAGCTTATTAGGGTCAACTAAACGCTGGATTTAAATTAAATTAAAGTTCGTGGCATATAATCTTTAAAATATTTCCAAGAGTTTTACACACTGGTCTGTTATTGTGGTGACATTTCCATGCCCTT
Organism: Labeo rohita; assembly: GCF_022985175.1. Lineage (NCBI taxonomy): Eukaryota > Metazoa > Chordata > Actinopteri > Cypriniformes > Cyprinidae > Labeo > Labeo rohita. The sequence goes on from NC_066872.1 coordinate 22,899,080, forward strand.
AAACATGACGCAGCACAAACGAAATGTGATTGGTTGCTTTACCTGTCAGTCATATGGCCTCTTGAGTGGGCCTTGGCCATTCAAATCGGCCAAGGTTCCCAGACCTTCTGCCGTCAGTCTGAAGGTCTAGCTATGCGAGACTAATGATCAGTAAACTAAACATGAAAAAAAAAAAAAAACATTTTTAATTTTTTTTTTTTTTAAACCTTTCATCAGAATATAATATGCACTACTCCTGAAGAGACTTGGCTTTTCCGCTGACTTCTACTCTGGAATGAAGAGCTCATTTTTCATAATCTAATCAATTCCCAATGGATAGCATCTAGCCCTTCTCTATTTTTTTTTCTTAATAAATATCCTGTTTCATTCTAGAATGCAGTATGTGACATTAGAGAATTGAAAAGAGCAGTAAACAGAGAGACATTTGACAGTGATTATGTGAAAAAGTAAGTCTCACCGTTGTAGTTTTCACTCTGCCACTGGGCTGTGTACAAGTCCAACCTGATTTATTTACTAACAGGTCACAGCCTTCATCCTCTAGACAGGGCACCATGTCACACCACTGCTTGGTCTTCACGATACGAGCTATGTTAAAGAAAAAAAAAGGTTAAAATGATCAGGCAAGCAGAAACACAGACCAAAAAAAAAACAAAAAAAAAAAACACATTTGTACACTTAAACGTATGAATCCATTTGCATTAGATCAAGTGGAATTTATTTTAAATACAGACAGTACAGACACACTTCTCAATAAAACATATTTCACAAAATAAAGTTTGTCAGGAACAAAATAATCAACGATACTGCGATACTGTTCAAATTTAAGACAGGAAGTACTCTCTGCTTGATAAACAATAGTGGAACATGTCCATTTTTAATGTTATCAACTAGTAAAGTCAAATCAAGGGCTAACTGACGTCATACATCCACTAAAAATCACTGTGAAACCTGCTTGTAATCATACTACACATTCTATAGCACTGTAGCTGAACCTTCTTAGACATAATGCACTACTTTATATTGATACCATTTATAGTAAGTCAGCTACAAGCATGTGTCAGAAGATTTCACTTTTCACCCCATCAGAGCTGTCCCCACCTGTCAAGTATAAAAGAGGTTACTGTAACACACTAAACTAGTGTTGTGTATGACATAACATGATGTCTCCTTTACTCTTTGGATAAAGACATCACCTTATGGAAGCATCTTACATTAACATGAGAGAGGAAATATTGTTTAAATTGAAAAGGATTCAAATTAAATAACTGAAAAAAAAAAAAAAAAAAAAAAAAAAAGAATAAAAGAGATTACAGAAAGGTTTGTCACAGATTTCTCATGCAGATGGATGTTCATTATGGATGATCACTTTTACATAAAAGTAAGTCACTTTAACATACCTGCTTTTGCATTAGTCCCTTGAGAGAGGTTACAGTTACAGTTACAGTTATATATACATATACTAAATGACATTACAACAGCAATTGCTTTAGAAACATATATTTTAAAGTTTACATGCCCATTAAAATGTATGTTATATAAGTGCAACACATTAAAATACATGCAAACAAGTTTACATAACTGTACATAACATAACTGTTACAATGGCCATGTCTCATATTTTAGCTCGCACACAAAAAGCAAAACCTGTCAGTTTACAATTTTAGAAAAATAAATTAATAAATAGTATGCCAACTGAATGCTAACCAGTCAGGTTTCAGGAGTGGCCATTCAGCTGAGACTGCGCTGCTGTTAGTCACTGAAGCCTTGCAGATTGCTTATTGTCCTGGATCTATCTGGCGCTTTTGACACTGTGAATCACCAGATCCTCCTGCCCCCCCTTTCATCTATGGGCATCACAGGGATTCTACTTTGCTGGTTTGAATCCCATCTCACTGGTAGGTCTTTCAGGGTGGCACATCAACTGGTCACTGGGGTTCCTCAGGGATCAGTTCTTGGTCCGCTCCTCTTTTCCATATACACTACAACACTGGGACCCATTATGCAGACACATGGCTTCTCCTACCATTACTATGCTGATGACACACAGCTCTATCTTTCATTTCAACCAGATGATCCAATGGTAGCTGCACGGATCTCAGGATGCTTGGCGGACATCTCGGCATGGATGAAAAAATATCACCAACAACTCAACCTGGTAAAGACTGAGCTCCTTGTCCCTGCCGCTCCAACTCTACAGCATGACTTCACCATCCAGTTAGGTACATCAAGTTTGGTCAAAAATCTTGGTGTAATCTTTGATGATAAGATGACTGTCAAAGACTTTTGCAAAAATTGCTCGATCTTGCAGGTTTGCATTGCACAACATCAGGAAGATCAGTGCCTTCCTAACGGAGCATACAACTTCTTGCCCAGGCCCTTGTCATTTCTAGGCTAAACTGCAGTGCTCTTCTGGCTGGACTTTCATCATGCACAACCAAACCTTTACAAACGATTCAGAATGCAGCGGCATGACTGGGATTCAATGAGTCCAAAAGGGCCAATGTTACATAAATGAGCGACGCCTCATTGTACCATCATGAAGAGGCACCAAATCGCTTTCCAGAACATTTTCATTCACCGTCCCAGGCTGGTGGAATGATCTTTCTACCCCTATCTGGAAAACTGATTCCCTGAGCGACAGCTGAAAACTCATCTCTTTCGTCACTATTTGACTTCATCCTAAAAAAAAAAAAAAAAAAAAAAAAATTCCTTTCCCTGTCTAGCTTGTACTTATTTAATGATGCATGTAACTTGGTATTACAAGCACTTTCTGTGTCTATCTGCTTCTTTAAGATGACTTGCTTGATATATTCCCCAACTGTAAAAAAAAAATGCTATGCAATAACAATATAAATATAATTGGATTTTTACTTCCTAAAATAATGAATAAAAATAATTAACAATATATTAGTTAATATAATAGTATACTAGCAGAAATATTAGTGGAAATCTTGATCTTCTCTCAAAATAGCTTTACTTACATATACTAATTTCTTCCCAAGAATAATACTATATAAGCACGTGTTTCTTTTATTGTTATTATTATTATTATTATTATTATTATTAATTTATTTTTTGGTTTTCTTTCTGCAGTGTCAAAGATAGAAGATAATTCAATCAAGTTGTTGTCCTGTATACCTACTGATCACCAGTATATTGAAACTTACATTATGTATAAACAAAATGTAATTGCCACACAACAGATACTATCATGAGTTATCTTTATACATTACAACACAACATGCCAGCTCTATTTCCTGACAGAAGAAATCGTATCTGTCAAGGAAGTGTAACCAGCTATTTTTCTGCTGTGTTTTACTATGTTTATTCTTATATGGCTCTTGACGTAATGCAACTCTGAGAGCAATATTATGAGGCATGAAGAGATTTAGAGTAATCAGAGCATAGGATAATTACCTGCTGATTTGTATTTATTTGTGAGATGCCACAAGGAGACAAAAGGGGGCGCAATCAGGCCTAATTATAGGTTTAATGGAGGAATTCAATGCATCAGTAATCACGACAGCTGAGTGGCTTCAAGACGTTTGCTTTGGTGTCACTCAAATCTTGCTATGGATAGGAGAATCAATTGTCCTTTTACAAATCTACATTAGCACACACTACATTAACTACTGTAGGAACCACACAATACTAATAATATGTCATTGCCAATACACATAAAATGATTAAAATGCAGCACAATGCAAAATTAAAAATTCTGTTCATCTACTTATCCCTATGTCATTCAAAATCTCATTTTCTTTGTATAAAATTTTATTCTTCAATGAATCACAAAAAAAAAAAAAAACCTTTGAATAATGTACTGGTCGCTCATTTCCATGCAATTTTATTTAACTTTATTTACAGAAAATGGCAACTGGTAACAAAAATGATGCAGTGTTTTCAGACCTCAAATAATGCAAGGAAATTTTCATATTCTTTTTAAAACAACAACTATGGTTAATCTTAGGAAGAGTTCAGAAATCAATATTTGGTGGAATAACCCTGATTTTCACAGCTTTATGCATCTTGGCATGTCCTACACTAGTCTTTCACATTGCTATTGCTGTGCTATTGCTAAAAAGATTCTTTACAATAATTTGAATTCTTCTTAAAGGGGTCATCGGATGCAAAATTCCATTTTAAATGTTGTCTGAACATAAATGTGTGTTGGCAGTGTGTGTACACAACCACCCTATAATGATAATAATAATAATAATAATAATAAATTAAAAAAAAAAAAAAGAATAATAATATTCCCCTTTTCAAATCAGGCCATTCTCTGATTCTTGGTTGTTTGACATCACACAGACCAAGGCTGCTCCCACGAAATGAAACTGTATTAAATACAAAAATACAAAATAAATGTTTTAATCTTTTGAGATGAAAAATGCACATCACTTTTCACATGCAATGTTTAAACATGCAATGTTATCAGTTAATGTGAAAACAAGGTGACATACTATCATTTGAACTGCTTATTGCTGTTTTGTGTTTTGTTTTTTTAATAGCAAGCATATATTATATTAAGTATATATTATGCACTATGCAGTATCTAGTAAGCAGTACAGCAGTTTTCAATTCTGAACAAAATCTCTGTTCTTGGATGTCAGTGCCTTAATTACAACATTAAATGGCCAGGAAACTCATGCAGAATTTATAATGGAGCACATTGTGATCATTTTAATATGGTAATATGCCCTCCAAGGCAGTTTGGTTCGTTGTTAGCACCGATTATTAATACAGTTGAAAATAAAGGTAAGGACACCTCCTAAAACCTACCGAGACTGAACTAAATTTAAGAAACACGGTGCATGTAATCACAGTACCCATAATCTGATGTTATACATCACTGACATGCTAGTCTTGCCAGTTAATTTGAGCTACTGCAACATTTTAATCAATTTCATCCAGGGTCACAACTTCCGCAAGGGGCCGTTTAAACTTCCAGATACTTTCCGCCACTGTGTAGTCACTCTCCAGGTGTGAGTGGAAGGATTCAAGGACAACTCGATGTTATAAAATAAAAACAACCTGGATGTAATCTGCCTTTGGGATGGGGCTAGACGCACAGTTCATCTGGAGGCGATAAGAGAAGGTATAACATCATTACACCCACACTGGGACACTCATCTTGTTGAAATGCTTTATCACACTCACGTCAACAGCTAGGAACCCTGGGTAATAAATCTTGCCTAATGCTGTAGAGAAGCAAGGTCTGGCAGGAGAGAGCAGATATACAAGAGGGCAAGAGCTTAGCCAGATCTGATAGTAGCTATGCATTTTTAAATGTGTGTAATGTAGGCATAGCCATCTGATCTAAGAGTAGTAAAAAATATGTTTCATCTGAAAGTACTGATAATTATTAATTTGATTCATGACATGATGCTTTAACACATATGAAAGAACAATTACATAAGGAATCCCTATAGTTGTGTTGCTCTGACAGCAATGAGAATAAAAGATGTGGTTCTCTTTTGATGTGACTTTCTCCAGAGAGGGTGGGGGCTCAGATCTCACATGAAGTTATGAACAAGCAAAAATAAGTTATGAACAAGCAAAAATCAATAAAATATTTCTGTGGGAACTTACACAGAATATTTAAAAAGAATATTAGAGTCCAGTGACAGAGTGTTCTGTAGACAGTATAGGGCTTTTCAAATGTCATTTGTACTAACTGAAATTACAAAACATATGTGGCGTACTTAAGAATTTTCTTTTAGTAATGGCAATTTTGAGCACTTAATTCACAACCTAATTTCTGGTTGATAAAGTTATTTTTAACACTTTATTTGAGCCTGAATCAGATTTATAGTTTTATTCAAAGACAAAGTGCCTCCATGCTCCAGTGGTCTGGTCCAGTCTCGGGTCCCTCAGTCTTGCTCTGGTGACAGGCATGCGCATGTTCTCCATGTCCCTGGCCGGCTGCCCATCCTCTCTGCTCTCACACATTAAAATTCACAGCAGCACTGCTGCACAGTAATGACAGCTCAAAGACCCTTTTAAGCAAATTTAGTGCGTCTTCATTTTTGCACAGGCATTTCCAACACGGCATGCCATTGTCAGTCCACTCTATCCTCTCCTTGTGGGTCATTGCTTTTTTTTCTCTCTCTTTTTCTCTTAATCTGTTTTACCCTGTCCAAACCATAAGGTTAAGTTTATACTGGTTAGCACAGCATAGTTTGATTGCATGTACAACTTTTGGCTGCAAAGAGCATTTTTCTACACTGACATCATGAGGCTTATTTTGAATGTGTGTCAATGAAAAAAATAAGCTTGGGTGAAAGTATACGTTATCTATTACCAGGGGTAGCTGCATTCTAACGGACCTCCTTGCCACATTCCACCTCTGCAGAGTACATCAATGTCTCTGGTAGGTTTTATAGTTTTATAATATTTAAATCCTAATGGTAATATTTCCCGTGTCACAACCATGATATATCAGCACGATCTTCCAATTTCTGAGAAAATTATTTGAAATGTTTAGATCGTTTATTCTCCTGAAGGTTCTTTTGACATTTAGCATCAGCAGAGAAAATAAAATGGCTACTACATGAACTTGTTTTGTAAAAAAAAAAAAAGCCAAATTTGTCAGCAACATCAGACATCACCACCATGAGGTTTTCTGTCTGACGGTGGTGACGGGCCAATGACGGAGTTGACATTCAGTGTGAAGTCATCATATTTTTGTGGTTTTCAAATCATTTTTATTGCATTAAATATAAAATTGTGTTTAAATTTTCTAATAAGTACTAAATATACAGCATATATTGCTTTTGTGGACTGACAGTCCTCACTTCTAGCAGAGTTAGTATTGATGGAACATAAGATTCGGGGAGTGAGGGAGCACAAAACACTGGATAAAACATATCTATGCATAACAGTTCATTTGTATTCTGATCATATGTGTTCTGATAATTTTTGGATAATCTGTTAAGACTAGGATCATAATGTTTAAATGTGAATATTATGATCCTGGTGAATGTAAATGGATAAAGGTAACAACTAATTGTTTTATTTGTTCTTATAACTCTTTTTAAGTCACCTTGTTACCATAGTAGATGTATACTGTTCTGAGATGAGAGAAAATAGATCATTTGTGTTCCAGTGATATATCAAAAACTTAAATGTGAATCTTTAAAAAGAGCTTTCTAAACAAATATTTGTAGTGTTTTTTTTTTTTAATACAGTAACACAGCAAACACCAGTAAATAAAAGAAGATGAGTAATTTTGTTTTGGATTTGGTCTTAAAATTGGACTGTACAATTTAGGTTGGGTTACAGAGCCTCAGATTCATACCGGATATACTTTAAAGAATGCAAATAATTACTATTTCATCCTTTTTATCCAATGCTAAATAATTTTCTCTATAAAGTAAAAAAAAAAAACAGACCTGAAACCTCAAATGGAGATACAGCATCTGTTGTTTAATCAACCTTTCTATTCATATTCACACTAATTTTTTGTGGGATAAAATGAGTTATTGTTTACAGGCCCTCATTCTGTACGGAGGGGACAGTGTATTTATCCTCACTGCTGTTTGGTAAATGCCAGGCTGAACCCTAATTGGCAGGCGCATTTGGCACAGCGCTATTTGCCGAGACTGTCTGTCTGTTTGGTTGCGCTGTGGGGCCGTACGGACCGGTGCTTGCAGCCCGGCATCTGCAAACCTCACCCTGAGTGATATCATGGACTCACAGATGCATGCTGACATTTCCCCCCCTGCAGCAGGAGTAGCTGCGAGCCAACGGTGGAAATGTCAACCCCTACATGGGCGACGCGGAAAGAAATCATTTAAAAGTATGACAGTATGAAGCAAAATATCTATGAGGAAAGTGACTCCAGACTCCACTGTAAATCCTCACATAAAAAGTTATTTCTTATTCAGTGTCCTTAAAACAAGATATGTTTGTGAGAAAACTGTGTAAATTATAAGTACTTGCTGTTTATATTTTTTTGTATATTTATTTACAATGTTATTTATTGAAGGTTGCAATTTTTTTTTTTGCATTTTGCATTTTGCATCATTTTTTTCTGCAAAAACTCACTACATGCATGTTGTGAAATACATATTTTAAACAAAAGAAAAAAAAATCTAAATAAAATATTTTTAAAAACAAGTGTTCAAATCTCCTACAGTGTTTAATGTCTCTTGTTTAGATTATTATGAAAGCGATTAATAAAGTAGTGATTTTAAATTATATTAAAAGATTTTTTTTTTCTCTCTCTAGTGCAGTCTAATGATTATCTGCCCTAAGATGCTGGCTATTTTACAGCTATATCCTGGATCAATTTACATGTAGTAATTCAATAGCAGCGCTCTGCAGTAATGTTAATGCAGCTATAAGGTCCCTGTTATAGGCTTAGTAGCACTGAAATTGTTTTATTGTTTGTTGTTTGTTATTATTAAAGAATAGTGTGTAATGTGTAATTCATATAAGTGGATAATCTTTGTGTTATTAAAGTCAACAAACAGACACTTTTTTTGAGAAAATAGAGTTTGTAGAATCTTACCTTTGCACACTATATCCATCTATCATAAAGTGTTTTTTACAGAAATTGTAAATGTTTGTCCCATATATAGTATACCAATTAATCTTTACACTAAATCATCAAAATAAATGATATTACTGGAAAATATACAGTATACAATTTCTCAAATAATACAACAAGAAAAAAAACAAACAAAAAAAAAAAAAACAGTTTAATGGAGTAAGAGTCTTTTTTTAGTCTACATTCTAAATCTATCCTATGTCCTCTTTTCTTGTCCCATGGGCAGAGAATTTCTAAATCTACCCCGTGACCCCATGTCCATGCACATTTCACAGCTCAATTCACACATTACTGAGGTGTAAACAGCACACGTTGACACATCTTCTGTATTGCAGAGCACTGCTGGCTTAAATTCTAGCCTAAAGTACACATTTCCTGTGATTTATTACTTCCTGATATATTTGGCATGAAGGCCCTGAGAGATTAGTTGTATGATTTAAAATTACATTTGCACAGATATTTAGATCAGTAATCACATATTATCTCCCTATGTTTATTAACAATTACTCGCACCATAATGTGTTTTAGTAAACTCCCAACTAAATACCAACTGCAAAGTATTCTGAAAGAAATTACCTAAAACTAACCAAACTGTAGTTATCATTAATAAAACGGAGTGCTAAAGAATTTTAAGTGCATGCAGTATTAATATTTATTAGAGAAAAAAAAAATGCAAATCGTATAATACATGAATGAATTACATGCTGAAATGTAATATTCTGGATCTGAATATTCTGCTAACTCAAAATATCAGCAACAAACAACACAAACACATACACACAGGCCTATCTTTAATGAGTGTTTTTCATTATGAATAATGCAAAATTTATAGACTATCTAATTAAACGTATAATTTCTTGCAATAGTTTGTAAGAGTAATCCTTTAGATGTCTTGGAATCTTTCTGGTATAATGCCAATTTAATGTCAATATACTTAAAAGCCTCAATGTGCTGTGGCACACACACAGTCTTCTAAAGGTCTCCATTAGGTGTCATGCTCTGCTTGTGTCCCACCTGCACTTCAAGTTCTGAAGATAGAGAATGGACCGAACTGGTCTCGTAGGCCCCTGTGGTCTTGACCCAGTTAAGATGTTCTGTAACTGATGACCTGGGCTCAGACTCACAGACAGGCTTTATTGAGACAATAAATGAGCGTGGCCTGCGGCTGCAGGGGAAGAGAGAGCATTATTTATGTATTTAGAGTAATGCTTTGCTAAGCCTCTCTGTCGGATCTCGGTTCTCTGATATGCCTGTATTACTGCACCAGGCCACAATCCCTCTACTTGAAAATGTGCTGAGCTTCCAGATCAGAATCTGCCCCTTAACTCTGACCCTATTCCCCTGGCTTCCTTTTATTTCACTGTTGGGTTTTGAGAATGTTTCCCTGCTGAAAAGATCAACCCAAACAGCCTAAGGTTGTTTACTTCTCTTGATTAGCTGGTTTTTCGTTGGTGTACTTGGCCTCCCACAAAAACAAAATAAATTCACTTAGAAGCAAAATTGTATACTTTTTAACATATGCAAACATAGATGCAACTTGTTTTTTTTTTTTTTTTTTTTTTATTTATTTTTTTTGACTACATGCATGATAATGCTAGCTTGCAGCAATCTTAAACACTATAGAACCAGTCGATTAATACATCACTTGACTTGTCAGGATCATAGCCCACAATCAAAAGTTAATCACCATAATTGGATATGCCCCACACACATAATGACATTTCATAATTATCTGTAGTGCCGATGAATCTGGGCACTTAGTGTTAAGCAAGCTATCTAATGTCAAGCGATAATGAAACGGCTGGGAATTTTAACTCAACATTTAAGGGAATCAGTTTGAGTCGTAAAGGTTACTGTAGTTATGCTATAATGTTCTGATAGATAACTGAAAGATAACTGCTTAGTTGTTTCTTTTAAGATTGCTTCTTGCAATACAGATTTAATAAATAACTAAAATAGTAATAATACGGTTATTTAGGCCTGATGTAGCTTGAGTAAGTAGGCAGTTTAAAGACAGATTTAGAGTTTGAACATTATATGACAGATGATGTAGTTTAAAAACTTGAGCAGTTTGAAAAGATTTGGTGTTCCACAGTGGTAAAAACTATCTTAAAATATGCATATGTATCATTGCATAATACAGTTTTTATCGCATGTAATAATAAAAATAAATCAATAAATAAAATGAAAAAAGTGAGCAATATCCAGTGCTGTGCAGGGCAAATAACTGCTGGCATATCATTATTTCTTTCTTTAGGATACAGATTCGCAGAGCAGAGTTCCAAACTTGAACTTTTAAAAAACGGTGTAATGCACAAGAGCTTGCATTTCTTGTCTCCCACATTCGCATGCATATGAATATAAATATATGCATGTGACTGTCCCTCAAGACATGACAGAGAACTTAATTCAGTACTCGCACTCTGTTTTTAAAGCAGCTTTCTGTGCATGTGCTTGGGGTGTGTGTGTACAAAAAGTAGTCTGTTAGGCCAAATTGAGAACTAAATTAAGTTCTCTTTTGCGATTCCTTGCTTTTTATTGTTTAAAATGTCTTGTTCAAATAGGCAAGGCTTGAAAATATATTAAACTTTTGTGTCCTGTGTCATCAGGCAGTCCCTATTGTCCTTTTATATAATATTGCCTGACACAATTATTATTGTGCTATTACTGGGCATGGAAAGATAGTGGTAAACAGAGGAATGTTTGTGTACCAGTTCCTTCACAAAGTTTTTTTTAGTCTAGCCTAGTCTTGTTCTTTGCCTGTCTTACCCGTGTCTTGATTCTAGCCTTGTTACCATGTTTTGTCTATTCTCTGCCTGCCTGTCTTGGCCCTTACGGAAATTAGGACAAATTTATTGATTGATTGATTGATTGATTGACTTAATTGAAAACATTCTCTATTTCTGAAAATATTCTCTGGCACAACTGCTTCTGGCTCTCTAGCACTATCAAAACTTAAGCTTAAACAAGGGAGTGAGTTTGGGCGTGGTTATCTGTTATTGGGAGAACCATCATTAGGTCTGCCATGTACCATCTTGGCAGTGCTCTCTAAATTGTAAACAACTAATCAATAGTTCATTTGTCAATGGAGTCTTAGGGAAAAGTTTTTCAGAGATCTACTTTTTCCAACCAGATGAGGCAATCAATTTGCCTTCCATTGAGACCCCTCTCTGAGAGATGGAAGTTAGATGTGTTTTTCTTTTTCTGTGTCCTTTCTCTCTTGCATTCTTTTGCTCTCTCTCTCTGAGCTTTTGTAATGCTCTCTCCATATGCTAGAGTTATCTCTCTCTCTCTGGAGAGGTCTTCTGAAATACTCAGAGGAGAATGGAAGCATTTTCCAACTCTGTTCCACTCTGATGGCACTTTGTGTTTAAATGGAGAACAGAATGTTCCTGTCAGAGGCCCAACCTTTACTGGGACTGGCAGGTGTATTATACCTCTTGCTACAACGTCCCTGGACAAATTTAAAGGCAACTCAGCCACTTGCACAACGGCAGCTCCCTAGGTCAACTACCTGCATGTTTATCTTTTTGATTTTCTATGTTGTCCATCTCCAACCCCCTCACACATATGCACTAAAGTAAATTCAGTGATTCAGGACTGATGCCGCTTTTCAAATCTCACTAGCTTTCAGTCTGACAAGTCAAGGTCATAGTGCTCTTCTCTGGAAAGACAAACTAAAATAACTGAATGTGCATCTTGCTGACAAATAGTGGGGCAGCCTGGCAAACTACAAGGTACTCATAATTTAAAGTAGTTAGTAATCATCTGCTGCAGCATTCACACGCAAATTTCCCCCTGTGGTATTGTGGATTAAATTTTCAATACAGACAAGCACCAATGGGGGCACCATAATCCACTGAAACACAGCTCTGCACTGCAGTGACACAGCAGTGAAAAAGCACTTTGATACACTAAGTTACAAGGAAGAATATTACAAACATTACTTTTTAAATATTCAACTAATTTCTTAACTTATATCAAATGAAATGATTCATGTAAAAGAAGTGTATATTTGACACTATGCTTATTACAAAAGACAACTTTTCTCTCTTTCTTTCATTTCCCTAGCCTGTTTAACTGAAAGTAGTGATACTACTAATTCAACATTCTCCATAGTATAGCTTTAAGAGCCTGATCTCACATTAATTCGTACATATTTTATGAGGTGGCTAATTCGTACGAATTATATGACCTCACTCGTACGAATTCATACGTTTTTGCCCAATCATACGTATTTTACAAGTTCCCAATTCGTATGAATTCATACGAATGCCCCTCACCTAACCCCGCCCCTAAACCTACCCATCACTGGGGTCGGAAATCGTACAAAATCATACGAGTGAGGTCGTATGAATTTGTATGAATTAGCCACCTCGTAAAATACATACGAATTGCTGTGAGATAGCATTGGCTTTAAAAGTAACAGCTATTTTTCTTTCCCCAATATGTAGTAGTGTAGCTTGACAAACTGTTATTTAATTCTTATTTATCCATTAAGTCTTATTTTCTCATCGTATTATGTTAACAGCTGTACCAAGTGAGTTAAGGCAATAAATAAACATAAGAGAAAATGAATTAAAAACACATTTGTTTTATTTCAGCAAATCAGTTTGCTAAACAAACAAACAAACAGTAGGCTACATGTTTTCATCATTTGAATTCATATCAAAATTGGCACCTTGTGAAATCATTACATTCTCTCATGAGACTCAGTTAAAATGTCTCAGCAATGGTGGGTTGAGTTAGTTATCTTCTAACACTGAAGCTGACACAAATATTGCATTGCATTAGTGTATGCTGCTGTGCACAAATAAGTAGTTTATTCAGTTTATTCCTGACCTTATTATTGTTACTTGAAGTGAAAAGATCATTAGTGTGGAAATCACTAGGAAATGTCTTCACTAAAGCTGCAGTGACAACTGGCTGTGCTCCCTAAAGTCCAATCACCAGACCTAGCTCGGGGTTGCCTCGGCAACAGAACCGCACTTTCTGCAGACCTGACACAAGCTCTTCCACTCAAAGTACTGCAAACCAAACGCGCGCAACAGTCGCTACAATAGTGGAGTTTTGGGCTTCCCATACATTACAAAGGATTAGAAAACAACCTCCAGTGGGCCACATAGACTGTGTCTACTATGTGTCCATGCAGGTGAGATCCTTCAGGTCTTGCTTTTATGCCTATATCAAATTCATGCTGCCAATTGCCTTTTTCATTCAGTGTAATGTTAAACCGTTTTAGGTCTCTCAGCAGGATAGTTTGCAATTTTATTAAGAAGTCAGTTTTATTAAAAAGTTGCTATTGAGTTTATGCATTATCATGGTTAGTTGCATTTTAATACTTGCATTTTGCATTTATTTTCTTAGAACACACCTTTTGATTCATTTTGGGCTTTCAACACACCAGCTGGGGCCACATTTTTGTATATAATAATTGTAATTTTTACATGCAAATTTGTCTTAATTTCAGCATTAAACGGTTTGCAAATTCTTTAACCAGTGTGTACATAATCTTTTTTCCCCATGGTGTATTAAATAGCTAGAGAAAATGACAAGTAAAATGGACCTCCTTAAAAAAAAAAAAGAGTGTTAAAAGTGACTTTCATGGCTGTGACCACAGTGCACATTGTTATTATCCTGCGACCATGAAATCACGCTCATTAATATTAATGATAGTAGTAATTGTTACAGACGACTGGGGATGTACACTGGCTCCTGACAGCTGGAGCTTTCGGCAACACGTCACACCATGGCACTAGGGTTCTTGAACTCTGACTAAGGGACATCTCTGCGTTTATTTTTAGGTGAGAGAATATTTTGGCTGGGTAGAGGCAGAGAGGTATTAAAATAGGGCTAATTACTTGATGTTCGGTCAGTGTGCGGTTTACCGAGCCATGACATTGTGCTGTGACAGTGTGTGAGTCTCAATCACTGAGGCAGAAAAAGCGGTCACTTTCTCAATCACAAAGATTACCTCAGTCAAAAACCTACAAAGCTTTGGCTATAGCCTACATCTATGGTACCTTGTTCTGGAATGATACGCAGTCAAATAAACCTTAGCTATGCCGTGGTTCATTTATTTAGAGAGAAACTTCTTGAGTGGATGTATTCAGGCTAAGTGCTCCATATATGGGTGGACTTTAGAGGTGGATTACAAGGGCGTTCATCGTCTCTTCCTCAGCCCTGTCCTCTTCCTCAAGTTCACCTCGTACCTGACACTGACAGAGCACACTATTAAGTTAGCGCACTAAGCACTGAGTTTGTTATTATAATGGTCCCACTTTCAGCATCTAACTTAATGTAAAAAATGGGAGTCTGCCTTCAATATTAATCCAAACCTGATTTATGCCTCCTGCTTGCAGCGAGAGATGTCATTTGTATTCATTTGTGTCTCCTTTTGGGGCATAGATTTGTTTCTTTTGCTCCTTTCATATGCTTGTCACTTTGTTGTTGGTATTACCGAGCAATGCTCCACGGCAGAACATGCTTTCAAAGAATTGTCAAGTTAATTCAGACAATGTATTTGATTACCATACTTTATGCAAAAATTGTGTATTTCCAGATATTTCTGCCAAACAATATGTATTTAGAAATTCAGAGAAAGTCTGCATTTCCACTACACTCTTAAAAATAAAGGTGCTTCACAATGCCATAAAAGAACCTTTCATCTGTTTCACAAAAAGGTCTTTGTAGCGAAAGAAGGTTCTTCGGATTAAGAAAAAGATAGTTCTTCTATGGTATTGCTGTGAAGAACCTTTTAAATCATCTTTATTTTTAAGAGTGTATGCTTTGACTCCAGTGGTCTAACTATAGCAACTAAACATTTAAAGAAATGCTTAATTTCTGCAACTCTCACGACATAGTGTTATTATGTACTGAAAAACAATTATGATGTTTTAGTCACCACACTTTTCACAGCAAAGAACAATTAGTTATTTATTGATTTGTTTATTATTTTATTATTTAGTAGCAGGCCTCTGCAACTTTTTTCTTATCACATTCAAGCACACTTCTCAGTGCATAATGGTCAGGGCATTACAGTACAGAGCATCTCTGTCCATAACCTTATCATTTTTCCTTTGCATATCCCTGCCAGTTAAGCCTGCCTAGCGCTGGTGACATATGAGATATGAAATGTTTTATACTACCTTGCCAGTGCATTAGAGGGTAGCATTCTCAGGAGCACCGCTACTTCATCCACCACCCATATGGCAAACATCCTGTACCAACTGTCACCAATAAAGCATGACTTTGTAGTTGTTCATATCCGAATAGTCACAACACAACTGCAGACAGCGAACACCTAGCGAGCGCATACTGAATGTCTTGACTGGCAACGTGATTTGGCTTGTGCCCACTCTGCGTCTTTGTTTCTATCAGAGTAATCATTGCAAGTGACTTGAGAATGGAGTGGAAGCGCCCGGGTGGATCACAGAGGAAAAACTGACCTGTTCAGGACTTCAAGTGCAGGTCAGTTTCATCTGTAAACAGGCTGCTAAGAGTTGCTAGCAGTTTAATGCTTAACTAAGTAAACAAACGACAAAACTACAGCAGTTGTACTATAAATGAAACTAAACTAAATTATTATCATCATCACTCAAAATACTGTACTCTATGCTAAAGAACATCATTATTATCTACTGTAAATTTACAGTAGTAATTTAGCAAACGCATGTTATAAAACATTGTTTTGTCCGTTCAGAGGGAGCTAGGTCAGATAACAACACAACCCTTACGAAAATTAAACCAAAATCCATGGTTACTATAGTTAAACCATGGTAACCACAAATGAACCATGGTTTTGCTACACTAACCATAGTCTAACCATGAGATGTGTAGTAAAACTATGGTTGTAGTTAAATTAAAACAGATTGTAATCAATCCGCCAAAAAAAAAAAAAAAAAAAAAAAAAAAAAAAACAGAAAACAAAAGAAAAAAAAAGGTTACTATACTTTTACTGTAATAAACCATGGTTAATTTTGGTAAGAGAAAAAAAATGACTCATGAAAATGCAATAACATGTTTAGTATTAGGATTTTTCTGTAAAGATATTGTTATGATGTAATCATTATTGTACTAATTTTGACATTTAGGCATTAAAAATATAGTTTTATTAAATCTATAGTATTTAAGCCATTTTAAGATAAAACAACAACACCTGGTCACCTAAGGCTTGTTCATGGTTTCAGAATTTGTTGCGGGAGTATGGGATGGCTTAGATGAGTGTGAGATTTCCCGGCCTGTAAGTTTGTCCCAGTCCAGCCCTGTTCTACATGGTCGTTGTTTAGCCTTGATACATTCATTAGCTAACAGCTAATTATAAATGAATTTAATAAATGTGCTTAGGTATTTAAAAAGAGTACACCTTAATTAATTTTCTTAACATAGTGTCACAGTAACAGTTTCACAATTGTAAAGTTAGTATCTGTATACTAATCAGTTTATTTTAACCCCCAATATTATAACGTAGTACCAGCTGACTCTCATGTATATTTTGCAGTATTAGTTGAGAGTTTTTTTTTTCTTTCTCTCTCTCTCTCTTTGAGAAAATTTGCCATGTATTGGAATGGAATGGAATGGAATTGTAAACTTGTTAATAAAAATTGAATTGAATTATGGCATTTGTGCCAATACCCAGCCCTAATTTAAACTATATTACATTTTTAAATATGTATTTTATTGCAGTTTTATTTAACACAATTTAGTGTCAGAAAATATTAAATTTAGTTTGCACAAGTATATATTTTTTTCCGTAACAAGTACTTAAAGTGTACTACAGTATAGAGGACTTTTTTTCACAAAGGATCTTGAGGCATCAAATGGATATGCATTCCCCTATAATGGCAGGTGAAATGCTGAGACGTGAATAGGAATGCATACTTCAGTATATTCTTAAAGACATGATGTAAGAGTTTCTTTTGGCTGAATGCAGTGTGGATGATTGCATCAACTGCAAGTATTACTTTCAATTCCATGCTCAGTAGTAAATAACGCATGAGAAGCTGAAGGTACAGAAAATTGCAGATTACATCAAAGGGAAGTGTGTAAGTAAAGGACAATCAGACACTATCAGCCAGAAGAAAAACACTGTTGCTGCTTTCAGAGCACCAAGTGCACTGAGATGTCCATTTTTGCCATTGCTCCACTGTCTCCCGTTCTCTAGGACCACAGTAGACTGAAAAAAAAAACATGGCTCTTTACTGTAAAGGTCTTCCAGAGACAGGAAATCTCCAGTCCAGAATCTCACTCTTCACATGAGCAAATAGCAACATAGGCACGTCAGCAGGACCATCAGCCAAGTGTTTAGGTGTAGATTGGAGGTAGAACACAGCCCTTTGGGGCCATCATAACTTAAGTACATGTCAGAAAGCAGGAAAGGGCAGTCGAAGTAATGCAGAACTCTATGAGAAGAAGAAGACCTTTGTAAGTCAATACTAAGACAGCAAAAATGTAACAACAGACAGTTTTAAAGCTGTACACTCTAAATGCAAGTCTCTTAAGAACAAAACAGACAGAGGTAATGTTCAAAATTTATAAAGGATTATGAAGAAATAAAATAAAATAAAATGTTTCCTATGTGAAAGAGCAGCTTTGTCTTAACTCCCACTGTGTTACATGGCAGAAAGCAAGTCAGGGGGTTTAAAATTGTGTAGTTTTTTTCAGAAAGTAGCAGAACAAACACCTTCCAACTTTGATACTCTTCTCTTCTATTTTTCTATTAGATTTATGACACATGCTTCCATTTTGAAAACAGTCCATTTTTCAACTTCATCATTCAACAGCCTGTGTCTGACAAACTTAAATATTAATGATGCTTGTTTATATCCAGATGACTTTTCCTCTACTGAAATTTTGGCTTTTACCACGGTTGTGTGTACACGTGTGAGAGGGGATACATGAATATGATATAAATTGTCAAGTCAAGTCATCTTTATTTATATAGTGCTTTATATAATACAAATTGTGTTAGAGCAGCTTTACAGTGTTAAGCAGGAAAATAGTGTCAATAATGTAAACAAAATTCATTTCTGCTGTAGACAATAGTAAAGAGTCAGTTTTTCAGTGAAAGTCTGTTCATGATTGATTTAGTGATGTCACTGACCAGCTCAGTTCAGTTCTCTTCAAATAGTGCCTGTACAATCATATAATGTGCAATACAATTGTATACTAATATATATTACATTAAAAAAAAAAAAAAACTGAAATTATTTGTATCTGTAATCTGTAATTATTTCATATCCATACCAGGTATTCAAAAGAAAAAATATTAAACAAATAAGAATCAAATATTCTATATATTTTCGGTAGATTTTTTCCATGGTCTTTTGGGATCTGTTTTTGCTTCAGTCATCAAAGTACACTTTAAGTCCATGGTGTACAACAAGTGGAAAAACAGCAGTTGATGATTAATTACAAGAAAAAAAAACAAACAGATGAAACGGTACTTAATGGGGCATCAATAACAATTGATGTAATCAACAGCTTGGTACCTTCCGTACACCTGCTAACACTTTATCATGAGAATGGCCTGGTTTGCTATAGCGTAAAGACGAGGGGTTTGGATGTACCTACTGTGGAGGTAATGGCATTTATTAAACAGGATATCTTTTGGACAGTGCTGCCATACATCTGCTCTACCTTCCTTTATTACGCTCATTTGCTAAAATTGCACACAGCCCCATGGCTCCAGCACACTCCGCTAATCTCTTTACAACACAGAGTGGATTTATTTATACAAATCTGCAAAATAGAAAGACAGTTTTAATGTGCTTTTTTGAAATATGCATATATTAAAGTACTAAAATAATAAATAAATAAAAACAGCAATACAATTTTGTTTGAGTTTTTGGAGTCACCTTTTCTTTCTCACACACACACACGTTTGTTTTTGTGAATTGTGGGGACTTTCCATAGTTTTTATACTGACCAAACGATAACGTTTATCCCCTCACCCAACCCTAACCCTAAACCTACCCCTTACAGAAAACCTCTTTGCATTGTTACATTTTCAGATAAACATCATTTACTATTTTTAATAATTTTTTAACATTGTGGGGACCGCAGGCCGGTCCCCACCATGTCAAAAATTTCAGGTTTTACTATCCTTGTGGGGACATTTGGTCCCCACAATGTAGCAAAAACAAGTACAAACAAACACACACACACACACACACACACGTATATACTGTATATGCATACAGGTATTTTTTTGTAACAGCAATCTCAGTATACATTTCTGTTCACCCCCTTTTGTCTGCAGTTTCTGAATAATTCTGTTATTTGCTTTCTTGTTGCATGTAGTACTTTCAGTGTTAATTATGTGCTCGGTCTAGCAAAAGCAACTATATGGAAAGTATAATGTCAAATTACTTCACAAATCAAATTACTTCATTCCTACAAACCACAGTCAACAAGTATTATTGCAGAATCCTCCACAATTTTCTTGTCAGAATTTTATCTATCGATCTACACAAATACCCAACACATATTCAACAGGAGCTCAATGAGAGATGTTTGCTTGGATGATAATTTTTACTGCTCAGTGTGACAATTTTTTTTCCCCCTTTCCTCTCCATATTAATACAGGTCAATATTTCTAGACTGACATATTGTTCCACATGAAGATGAACTAGAAGGCATGAAATTACTGATAACATTGTCTATATTAATGCAACTCAAAAATCAACAATGGTGACAGTGTTCTCTAAGTGGATAACCAATGAGTCGATTGCAAAAGTTTTTTTTTTTTTTTTTTTTTTTTACCTGTGGACTGCTCAGAATGCAGCACAAAACATGGAATTAAGGAAATTTGTAAACAATATGTTCACTTTTTAAAATAGGACAGCAAATAATGAGACAATTGTATATGAGATACTTGTATGATATACGTAATTGTTCCATTGATTTTCATTCTTAGTTCTGCAACATACTGCTCCCTTCAGTATTTCCAAATTATTTTGTTATTCCTTTTTCTGACTAATTGATAGACTAATTGATATTTTAAGATGAAATGTAATATATCAAAACTAGGGATAGAAACAGTTCTAGTTTTGTGATCAACACAAATATTTTTGGAGACTGAATTCACCCTATACAATAGATGTTGCTGTTCTACAGACACAACTTCAACAGAAAATTTGTTGGGATTTCAGTATGTGAATGTTTTCACCCAATGGGAATAGGAATGGGTTTCCTTTGGAAATCCATGCCACTCACATTCTGTATGAATAAACCTTAAGAAATGGTCATCAATTTCCAACCCGGTCTGTGGATTATCCTGTGGGTGGACTGACCTCCACAGACTGAAGGACACAGCATGCCTCATCACATATGACAATTGTGCTGAGACCTTGAGGACTCCAGCCGATTAAACTGATTGAAATTTCATTTGTCTCCTTTCTACCTCTTACTTTTCTCTCTCCTTTCTCATCCCCTCTGGTAGACTGTGTCCTGCTTTTGTGCACTTTTCTGGAACAATATCGAACATGTAAGGGACTATATTCTGTACAAATGTTTCGAAACAATGTGTATTTTGAAAAGCACTATAGAATTAAAACTGACAGGTGGTCTTCTAGGTGGTTACCAACTGGCCCAAATTAACAAAATAAATAAATTAATATTTTTTATTTATTTATTGCTGTTGTTTTATCAAAATACACATTTATTATTATTTCAAAAAGTGGTTGCATGTTGTCTTGGCAAGCCACATGTACAGTATACATATTAGGACATCCTCAGACCTTCAGGCCCCAGGAAAGATGTCAAGTGTCAGGTCTCGTATAATTAGGTGAAACAACCTCAGATATAAAGGCATTGGATGAAGTGGCATTAGATGAAACCTTAGAAATATGGCATTCATATAAAGTTTAATTTAAAAAGGATGCTTTTAAACAGCTTACAAGAAAAAAAAGTTCTTATCCTGGGTTGTGACCCCAATGGAGTCAGTATGTTGTTAGAATGACAAAAAAAAACAAACAAAAAAAACAATTAGGTTGGTGTCTCCGTGGTGTAACAGCACTCATAAAAATGTCAAAATGTCTGAGATAGCCAATCAGGTCAAAGATGGGTTTTACTCGTGAATTCTGACATTATTTCTATTTATATTATTATTTTAAATATTATATCACTACAAAGTGGCATAATACAGTCATACATAGGGACATAGTTTCTAGTCCATTACAGACACACACACACACACACACACACACACACACACACACACACACACACACAAAACACACACACACACACACACACACACGTCTTGTGTCAGTGCAAAACATTTAAAATTTTAACTTAATTATATAAATAATGTATTTAAAAACAACAACAAAAAATATATTTTAGGCACTTCTGTTGATTATAGCAGCATATTGTATTTTGTGCCACCTTTTACTTGTAAACTCTGTATAAGCATAATTAAAAAAAAAAAAACTTCCTTCCTTCCAACCATCCATCCATTTTCCAGCCATTTATCCTATGTAGGTTCACAGAGATTCTGTAGCCTATCCCAACTTATCAGGCTGCAGACAGGAAAGCACTCTGGATGGATGGCCAATGCAGCTCTTTATAAATGACATTTTTCTGAAGTTTTGTCTAGTGCTGTTTCATCCAATTCTTTTATGTCTGAGGGAGTTTTTCCCAATGCTTTTTGCTTTTATGTCTGAGGGAGTTTCATCTGCACTGGGGTGCCTTTTATGCATTGACAAACACTGTCTTTTCCAAGACACTTATTAGAAGCATGTTTTTAACAGATATTCATTTTGCAATCATCTGATCTTATATTGTACATTATGGTAATAAATAGGAGAAAATCTGATAGCAATTATGGCCAACCATTTTCACCAAAAATTGGAGGTATGACAAAATAAAACTGACAGTTTTTGTTGACAGTTTCCTCAAATTTGATCTTACCGTCCACGCAGGCCGGCCTGGCTCTCGTTGTCCCAGCAATCTGTCCTTTCTTACATGCACAGCGGGCCGTCTGTCTTGCAATTGTCCTGCGTGGCTGACTGCTGTCTCTGTCTAGAGTGACAATCTCACAGGTACCTGCTGCCAGTTGACCTGCAGGACCAAAGATGGAAGAAGAGTTCAGAGTGGAACACTGGGAAAAGTGGTCATATCAGTGATTTATATACATACTATATATGAAGATTTCAGATGCAAAAGCCCCTAAATCCATCTGACGTATTTCTTTAAAATTAGCATTTCTTTCTGGCTATTTTGTATAGGTTTCTATGTAAGTACTGGTACTTCTGATTGGGCTGAGACTGGAATTCTGCAAGTTTGAAGTAAACATATTTGATGGATGTATAATATGTGTCAGGAGCATTCACTCAGTATCATTATCTCATTTTTGACCAAGATGGCTTTTAGCTGGTTTTGCATCTGAACTCTTCATATATACTACTATATATATATTATTACTTATTGAGGTTGCTTTTTCATAGATCAGGAGACAGTGGGATTCTTATGTTTTGTTTATGTATCAGCTTGATACATGATTATCTTAAAATTAAATTAAATGAGGCACAATACACATGCAGTAAGAGTAATATAATGTGGGCAGCACATTCATATGACTGACTGAGAAATTGTTGAGATTTATCATGTTTTATTTTATTATATATAATAATCAAATAAAACATGATGATGAGACTTATACAAAGCAATAACTGCTCATTTATATCCTTTTACTAACTGAATAAAGCTTCAGCAATTAATTATATTTAGCTTAGTAAATAAATAAACAAACACACAAACACTGGAAATATATTTTAGTTAAAATTGTCATGATATGAAAAAAACAAACAAAAAACAAAAAACAAACAAAAAAACATCTACAACAGTTTAGCCTCATTACTTTAAACAAACAAACACTGAAAATTTATTTTAGTCAAAGCTGTCATCATATGAAAAAAGAAATCTACAACAGCAGAATTCCACAACATACTGTGACACTTATGATGCAAAATGTTCACCCAACTTTTTTTTTTTTTTTTTTTTTTTAACTTTTAGTTTTGTATATCTTCATTTTAAGAAATCAATATTGTTTCTTAAATCTCAATATTTAATCTTTTAGTCTTTGCTAGGGGACATGCTTTTTTCACTTGGTTTTGTTGTGGCCACAACATATTACTGTAATTTTTGGGAACATTATAGCATATTTTGGCCACAAGATAAAAGTGTCGAGGTAAAGAGATCGGCACAACGTGCCGTCACCTTAAGATCCAATGTAGAGGAAACAACATTTTAATTTTAATGTGTAAACAAACCTGCATGACCATAGCAACCTTAGCAACCGGTTACTTGGTTAACTGGGGAATCTCGGCAGAGAGACCAATCCACTTTGAGTGTAAACTAAACAGCATGCGATATTTGCATCTGACTGCCACGCACTGCTGCGTGGGTATAAATAGGCAGCAGGTGCAATGACCCGGCTGCTTAGCGGTGGTACAGCAATTGTGGTGACAGGACGTGGCATCCCCGTTCCGTCCTTCAGGGAACGAGGATTACACAAGTATCTGAGACGTCCCTTTTCAGTCGGTCACTCTCTATGTCATTGGGAATCCCTACCAAAGCGCCACTGATGCTGCCCCTTCCAGTGCCCTGCATAAGCCCCCTGAACCCCCCTATTAGAAGACAGGACAGGGCTTACACAGAGAAGGCCAATCACTGCTGTTCCTGCACAACCCAATCCACTCGAAAAGGAATGCTGCGGAAGTCACATCCTCCCACAAGAAGATTCTAAGTAGAATTTACACATATGGACTAACCCCATAGGGCCTTACTGTATATAGAACTCTCTGGGGTGGCTCAAACCCAGTTAGGGTGGTTACACCTTTGCAGAGACTCTGTCAAGGGATGACATGGAATTAGAAGCTTTATCATGGAAGACTACACATATGGGATACCCTCAGGGTCACTACATATGGGCACTCAGCCTACCACCGTTTTTTAAGAATACAGTGAATGAAGGCCTGGCGCCAGACACTCTGCCACATTTTCCAGTGGCCAGAAGGATCCAATACTCTGGGTGTAGTGAGCTCACAACTTGAGCAGGCAGGGTATGCCTTGTGCTTAGTAAGCCAAGGCGATGACATACACTATCCAATGGGGCCATCCTCAGCTTAGAGACAGCCTCCCCCTTCTGCTGGCCTCCGTAATGGACAAAGAGGCTTTAGGACTCTGAGGTCCTAAAGCTTTTTGTTTGGTCCATGTACAGTCGCAGAGTGTTGATGGGACAGAGCAAAGTTAAGGATGTGTCTGCCTCCTCCAGGGGCAGCGCTTGCAAGTTCACCATGTGGTCCCTGAAGAGAGTGGTAGTAGTAGTAGTGTAAAAGAGTAAAAGTAGCTCCGAAATGTTTCCACATCAGCTGGACTGCCTGAAGATTGAGTATCCATTCCCCAGAAAGTGCAGCTTGTGACAGCTTGTAGGCTGCACACCCAGGATGTGAATAGCATTAAGCAACCTTGGATGCTTCCGACTCCAGAGGAGGAGATGGCAGGAGAGTTGCGACAAGCGTCATGAGTGTAGGCCATCTTGCCGGTTGATGTACACAACTGTCACAGTATTGTCCATTTGGAGCAATATGTGTTTACCCTGTAGCAGCTTTTTTTCCAGAGCAAGACGTACTGCTAGTAAATCGAGGCAGTTGATGTGCCAATGCAGTTAGGGACCTGTCAAAACCCCTGACACTGCATGGCCATTGTGAAGCCAGTGCTAAAGCAGTCTCATAAGAAGCAAACCTACTGGTGTTGCTGCTGTTGCAGCTGCCATATGTCCCCGGACATATTTCCCAGGACGTAAGTCATTTCAGTGGGACCGCTGCCCTGCCTTGAACAAATTCAAACAGTTCAACAATGACTGAGCATGTTCCTCTGTGAGGCATGCTGTCTGTTCAGTTACTGCAGACCAATCTCAGGGACAGATGCATTAAAAAATACGTTTTTGCATTACCATTTTGAAACCACCAGTGTGGACATCGTTCGACCCAGAGAACGTGCAGTGAAGTCACTGTATACAGTTCTTGTAGAACTGCTGGGTCATGAACACCCTTGTGCAGGTCCTTTGGCCTGATGGATCTGAAGCAACGTCATAGCGTGCAGGGCAGAGGCAGCCTCTACACAGGCTCTGTAAGCACTGACAGATAGACCAGATGAATACTTACCCATTTGGGGAGACATGGTTTAGCCCACCAGGTGGCAGTGGTGCTTGGATACAATTACATTGCAACTGAACGCTCCACTGGGGGATCTCCACATACCCCTTGACTGCCCCACCATTGAGAATAGTGAGGGAGGAGGAGACACTAGGTCTGTTTCTGGCAGTAAAAGGTGACATCTACCTAGTATTCTCCTCATGCATCCAGGAAGAATCCCCAGAGAGAGTGGGCTCGCCCTCTGATTGTGACAGTTGACATGTGGTCATTGGGGGGAGCAGATACACTTAGTTTAGAAGATCCAACACATTCCCCGGGCAACTCCACTGGCTGTGGAGCGCTAGAGGGGGTGAGTGGCCCTGGGTGGTTGGTTCCTTAGAGTGGAAGCCCTCACCGTAACCCTCAGAGCACCCAAGCCACTACCTGTAGTAGCCCTCCCCCAGCGAGGGAACTCCACCCTTTTTGAGGTGTTGGAGTCTCGTTCGCAACTGCGAGATCTTCCCACAGTGTGTACATGACTCATCTACAAACACCACCACAGTAACGACCGCATCCAGAAACACTTGGGTTGAATATCATAATTAGCAAGATTTAATGTCACACCTGTGTAATGCTCTTTTAAGAAAATCACTCTTTTATCAATGCTAATGTGCACAGGGGAAATGGCTACAGTGGCAGAGCCTTGCAACCACAGCTGCAGCGCCGTCACACCAACACGAAAACACAAAATAAGGCTTCTCCCGAAATAAATGTCTCTTCTTAGAAACACTCTTTTTAGAATACTAGATCAATCTTTATAGAGCAGAACAGATAAAAGCCGCTCGACTTTGAAGTGAAAAGCTGCAGGGCCCGGCAGTCAGATGCAAATATTGCATACCAATGTGCACTGGCTTGTTTAGTATACACTCAAAGTAGATTGGTCTTTCTGGGGAGATTAATTTGTCAAGTCGCTGACATGACATTGAAAGTGACCGAATGAAAGGGAACATCTTTTACACATTTGTATCAGGAAAAAAAAAAAAGGAAAATGATGTGCTGATGGGCAAGCAAGATTTCGGTTACGTATGTAACCCTCGTTTCCTGATGGAAGGAACGGAGCAGTCGTGACAACATTAGGGGTGTACTTGGGAGCCCCAATCATCTTTGAGCATCCACTTGTTCAGGTTTTACACTGAGGAGCCAAGAGCATGTCCCAGCATCAGCGATTAGTTTAGGGCTGTGGCATGGGGACATAACATCTCTGTTCCCTCCATCAGAGAACGAGGGTTACATCGTTCTCTATTTGTCAGACACTACGAGTTATGTCGTGGCATCATTAGGAGTCCATGGAAAACGCCACAACCTGAATGCCTGTGTCACCGCAAAAGGGACATGGGTTTTCTAAGATAATGTACAAAAATGGTCACACATTAGTATTTTATTTTACAAGTATTTTAACCTGTTGTTCATTCAGTTTCATAGTTTTGTTTCATAAATGCTTCAGCTTGACCAAAATCATTTTGCAGATGTATTAGGTGCATCTGTCCATCATGATTACACAAAAAGTTATTTTAAAATCTGTTTGATTTTCAAAATTGTATGATGTCCAAAAGACACCATATACCAGAAATTACCCAATTAACGTTCTGTATTATTATGTTACTTGTTTTACTGTTACTTGTATTAAGTATTGTTTTGTAAATAGGCCTACTGTAAATGCCTGACAAACATGCCCATGGAGTTTCACCTGGAATGTCATCATGACAACGCTAGGCAGCAACAACAGCAACAACTTATTCTTGCTGGTAATGCTGCAAAATACATTTCATAATTAAGATTTAAAAAATAGTTTTATTAATATATGTATATGAAAATAACTGCATAGTTCAAAGATTAGTCAATCTCATCAATGCACTTCATCAAATTTGAGTTAGACTGTAAGGTCTTCTTCAAAAATACTGAACTTCGACATTTTATCAGTTGTCAAATTTAACTGATTGCAAACAATTCTGTCATACCTAAACTGAATGTAATGCCAGAATGTAAAATCTGTTATTTGTTGCATTTAAATGCGGTCCGTTTTAATTTGCACTTTACCAGATAAACAAAAAAGTAAACCTATTTTCTAATACAAATGCACCATGCTCATATTTAACCGTGCATTAAATTAAAGATCAAAATTCACATATCAATTTGTGCATTATTGTGATCTCACACTGTAGTATATTTAAGTCCATAAGTTGGAGAGATATGTCCTTAAATGTGATGTATATATAACAAACACATGCATGCATGTGAAATATTGATTTCAATCCCTCTACATTTAATCATGTTGTGTTAACTGCGATCTCTTATATCTACTGTTTGTCATTCACTCTTTATCTACTGAAGCTCCCTCGGCACCTGTACCATTTTCACACTTCACAAAAAATCTAACGGAAGTACATTTTGCTCAAAATAAAATTATCTGCCAGTGGTGGTAAGAAAAATAGTCTTATTTTAAGAGTATTTTACTTACCACACTGGCAGATAATTTACTTGTTTTAAGCAAAATTCACTAAAAAATACAAAGTAAGATAAGTCTTTTTTGTCAGTGAAGCTAAAGTCTAAAGCGGACACCATCTCCTCTGGCCACCCTACAATTTTATATTTAAAAAAATTGCCTCATTTATCTGAGTGTTAATTGTAATATCTAAAATTAAATCACAATTGAATTTAATAGTTTGTGCACTGTTCTTATAACCTTTAATTTTGTCCCCTACTGCCCCAAAAACATACTGAACTGTGACTTCAAAACTGAGGTACATACCAAACTGTCATTACACCCCACTATATATACAGTTTCATGACTAAGCTTACTGCATAATTTAAGCAATTTCAAGCAAACCTGAACACATTAAAAATGTAAACACTGCATCAATCATTTATAAATCAACGACACAACATCACAGTTTAAGTAAAGGCTGTTTGTTATTTTCTGTCTCTCTGTGTGGCCTCAGATTAACCTGTTTATATGTGAAGCTGGTTTACAGGGAATCTGCTTCCTGCTCCAGGCCTGAGGATTCTGACTGGCAGCGAGTCAGAACTGTGATTTAAACTGACCCAGAGTAAGTGTGCGAAGGTAGAACAGGGTTAATTAACTAACACACAGGTCACATTCAGACTAATGGAGAATCTTAAGATACATAGCTGTACTGTGTGTGTATGTGTGTGGGCAAAGGTTAAACAACATCAAGCTTAACAAGTTGTTTGTGTTTTCACAAAATGTATACAACCTTTAGCCTGAAAATTGCAGAATGTGTGAGTTGGATAACTATATGTAAAAATGCATTTGTCAGTGTGTTTGCTATCTAGATGAGACTCTGCGGGTGATGAGAATAACAACTTCTTGATAATTCATAATTTGCTGTTCTGTTCATAAAGCCCCCTTACTGTGGCATAGCTACAAGGGAGAAAAGTTGAAAGTGCATAGGGGCAAGAGGCTGAGAGGGGCCACCACTGAAGATGATTTTGAGGGGGGGTCCCATAGCAGATTCTGTGCAATGGGCCCAGAATCCGTAGTCACTCCACTACCTCTTATATTCTGATATATCACAACTTCTTTAGAAAATAAATAAATAAAATACATTTAAAATATGGGTTTAATTTTTCAGTACAGTAATTAAAATAAATAGAGCCAATTAGAAGTCTGAAATGTGAACTTTGAACAAACATTCAGTGTTATTTATTTATTTCCTCTGTTAATTGCACAACTTCTGTACACAAGTGAGCTGTGTGAAATGCAAATTTGTGGTTGTGTAAGTGTCCTTCCTTCCCTTGTTTTTAATTTCCTTCAAACCATTAAAAAAAAACATGAAACTCTAGAGTAAATTTGACCTATGTTAGAAAGACCACGCAAATGTTCTTCACCTCCTTCTAGATTTCATCAACTTTCTTTTTATTTATATTTCACCCCTCCTCCATGCTTCTGTATGATGTTGGATAATGATATGTCATATGTGCATAGCAGCGGGTAATCCATCTTTCTCTTTAACACTCATTTCTGCAGAGATTGCATTTGTCTGCCAGAACTGAAAATCCCCAACAGGAACTGTAAAAAAACCCTTCCCCTTACATTGCTATAAGCATAGTAAGACACTAAGAGATGAGATGAAGCACTTTGAAATCTCCTTTTTGTCAGCAATTCCTTTATCAGCATTCATGCATGGAATAACATTCTTCTGCTTTTTGTCCCAGTATAAGCTATATTGTGTTATCCTGTGCTGCACTGGTGTTAAAATATTATATTAGAGTAGTATTATAATAAATCTGCTATTCCATGCATCTTTAAAACCTTCAAAATTTCATTGATCTTTTGTGTAAATTGCTTGATGTACTATGAAAACATACTACAGCTTTTACTACCTGCAACCTATTGAAATGTGTTTGCAATGTTTGTTAGACATCCTTTCTTGAGTTATCCTATGCAAGGATCAAGCAAAAACTGTGGAAAGATGCAATTATTAATGTAAGAGAAATTTTAATGGAGCGAATATCAGTTCTCCTTCAGGAACTTGAGCTGCGTCCAAAAACGCTATGGGAATGCCTACAGCGAGACCACGCTCTGAACACATGTGTAATCTGGCCAATCGAAGGGCGAGACGTCTCGGGCGGGTGATGTAAGCGACCAGAAAGCATAAGAGCACGTGTGGCACAGCTGGCATCAGCTTCTGTCTTTCAGCGGAGCGCTCTATGTGTGTCTTGTCACCCTGCTTTTTCGTGCAAGTTTTAGCACAACTTTATATTGAGGGTGATGTCTAGTAAACAAAGCAGCAAGGGCAATAAGAGTGGCGAAAGTGGGTCACGCTACAGGCTGTGTGTTCCTCCCTGCAAACGCTACATCACTAGCAGGGATACACACTGCATGTGCGTGGTCTGCTTGGGAGCAGAGCACGCTGAGTCGCCTCTCGAGGGAGTCGACTGTCCGCATTGCAAGCTTCTCCCTTTGCGGACGCTCCGCTTCCGGAAGGCTCTCTTTGAGGAGGGAGCCTTCACCAGCGTTCCCCAGGGTGCTGGCCCCACTGCCGCCGAGGCAGAGTGGGTGCTGCACTCATGGGATTCGTAACTGGATCTGCTGAAGGGAATGGAGACGGTTGACCCCCTATCTCCTTCCTCACCCGCCAAATCCGCAGTCCGCTCTGCAGCTACTTCCCCCCTTGGAACGGGCTCTTCCCTCCACCTATCATCCTCTGAGGAGGGCGATATGGGAAGCACGGTTGAGGAGCCACTCCCTCAATCGTTGAAGTACGAGGAGCTGCTGGAGGTGGTAACTCGTGCGGTGTCTAAGCTTATTATCTACTGGCCCACCAAAGAAAAGGCTGAACCTCAGAGAAGTAGCTTCTGCGGAGCAAGCTGCCATCTCCACACAGGAGCCTTCCGTTCTTCCCCAACCTCCATTCCGAGATCTCGAGGTCGTGGAGAAGACTGTTTTCAGCCCGCTTGTTCGTCCCCGCCTCAGATTATTACGGCAACGTGGCAGGGCTGGGCGAGCACGGCTATAAGATGATGGCCTGAGTGGAACAGACGTTGGCCAGCTATCTGTCCCCCGGTGTGGAATCGTCTTTGAAGGCTCTGTCCTTACCCTCCAAGCCGCTTCACACAACATCCGCGCTGGTCGGTAGATGGTCCTGACGCCATCTAAGAATGGGCAGTCCCTACCGGAGAAGAGCGGGTTGCACTGCATTACACGGTGTCCGTCTCTCCTCGGTGCCCTCAGGAGGCCAGTCTGTTAACCCTGCCAGGGTTACAGGGCACAGCGGTCTCCGGCAAGCACATATCTCGGGTTCCTCCGCCCGAGGACGTAGCGGAACCGAGATGCTCGTCGCCCCCACGGGGGTTTCTAGAACAGTTAGCTCGGCAGTCCCCTGCCGGTCCGTCACTACAGGGCTCCGAACTAGCAGTTCAGTCAACACCAGAGACCATTCTCGAGCGACTGGTTCCTTTAGTAGACTGTTTGGCAGCATGGAAGCTACTGCCAAACATGTATGCATGGGTCCTGCGTACTGTAGAAACAGGCTACTCTTTTCAGTCACCCTATGACGGGGTCTTTCCCACCCTGGTGGGTCCCGAGCAGGCTCTGGTTATGGAGCAAGAAGTAGAAACCCTTCTGAGGAAGGAGGCCATCGAGATGGTCCCTCCTCAAGACACGGAGTCCGGGTTCTACAGCCGGTACTTCATTGTTCCAAAGAAGGATGGAGGGCTGTGTCCTATTCAAGATCTACGCCGATTCAATCACTCAGTCATAAGGTTGAAGTTCACAACGGTCAAGCCAGTTGTGTCACAAATCAGGTCAGACGACTGGTTTGTGACGATAGATCTAAAAGACGCCTATTTCCACATCTCCATCCTTCCTCAAAACAGAAAGTTCCTGAGGGTTTGCTTTCAGGGGCGAAGCACACCAGTATCGGGTTCTTCCGTTCGGCCTAGCACTCTCACCCTGCAGTTTTACAAAGTGTGTGGATGCAGCTCCGGCACTGCTGCGACTCCAGGGCATCCGCATACTCAACTACATCAACGATTGGTTGATTTTAGCTCAGTCAGAGCACATCACGGCTCAACATCGAGATGTTGTTCTGGCTCACATGAAAGAGCTGGGGTTGAGACTGAACGCCAAGAAGAGTGTGCTGTCTCTAGTACAGAGAACCACTTATTTAGGCATGGTGTGGGATTCAACCACGATGCAGGCACGTCTGTCTCCTGCTCAGATTGAGTCGATCCCCGCCGTAGTTGCGAGAGTGAAAGAGGGCCGGTAACTCACTGCAGTTCCAACAATTGCTGGGTCTGATGGCAGCAGCGTCCAACGTGATACCTTTTGGCCTGATGTACATGTGACCCCTACAGTGGTGGCTCAAAACCAAGGGGTTTTCCCCGAGGGGAGACCCGCTTCGCATGATCAAGGTCACACGGCGGTACCTATGTGCCTTAGATACGTGGAGAAAACCTTGGTTTCTAAGTTAAGGTCCGGTGTTGGGAGCTCCTTGTCACTGCGTCACGCTAGCGACGGATGCGTCCCTCACCGACTGGGGGGGGCGGTCATGAGTGGTAGTCCTGCCCAAGGTCTGTGGAGTGGTCGCCATCTCAGCTGGCACATCAACTGTCTGGAGATGCTGGCCGTATTTCAAGCTTTGAAATACTTTCTCCCAGACCTAAGAGATCGCCACATGTTAGTACACACCGACAACATGGCGGTGGTCTATTACGTCAACCACCAGGGAGGTCTGAGATTGCGCCCCTTGTGCAAGCTGGCGCACCAGATCCTTGTGTGGTCCCAGGACAAACTTCTATCACTGCGAGCAGTACAAGTCCAAGGGCATCTGAATATGGGAGCAGATGTCCTGTCGAGACAGGGGCTGAGGCCCGGGGAATGGATGCTTCACCCCGAGGTGGTGAAGCAGATTTGGAGAGTGTTCGGTCCAGCTCAAGTGAATCTGTTTGCATCGAGGGAGAATGCACAATGTCCCCTTTGGTGCTCTCTGACTCATCCAGCTCCCCTGGGGCTGGATGCCATAGTGCAGACGTTGCCGAGGCTACGTCTGTACGCATTTCCAGAGTTCTGGAGAGAGTGCGCCAGGACGGGGTCAGTCTTCTCTTAGTAGCCCTGTACTGGCCAGGTTGAGTATGGTTTTCGGACCTGATTTCTCTCCTCGACGGCTCTCCGTGGGAGATTCCCATCAGGAGGGATCTCCTCTCACAGGCGGGGGGGCACCATCTTCCACCCCCGCCCGGAGCTGTGGAAGCTGTGGGTGTGGCCCCTGAAGGAGCACAGCTCATAGCTTCTGGTCTCTCAACTGAGGTTGTTGAGACCATCCACCAATCCAGAGCTCCCTCTACGAGGAAACTGTACACCCTGAAGTGGAAGCTTTTCACTTCATGGTGTGGAGACCACCAGCAGGACCCAGTTTACTGCTCAGTTGGTACAGTGCTGGAGTTCCTGCAGGCTCGTTTCTCCACAGGGTTAACCCACTCCACCTTGAAGGTTTACGTGGCCACAATCTCGGCCTACCATGCCCCACTTAATGGCATGTCAGTGGGTAAGAACCCCCTGGTTACATGTTTTCTCCGCAGTGTGCTGAGGCTGAGGCCTCCATTACGACCCTGTGTCCCTATGTGGGACCATGCTGTGGTGCTTGAGGCCCTCTGTAGGCCGTCCTTTGAGCCTATAAAGGAGATTTTGGATCAGTTTCTTACCATCAAGACTGCTTTGCTCTTAGCTCTAACTTCCCTCAAGCTGGTTGGGGAACTTCAGGCCCTTTCGGTGGCCCCTTCGTATTTAGACTTTGCTCCTGGTATGGCCAAAGCATTTCTTTACCCCAGAGCGGGGTATGTTCCCAAGGTCCCTATTGCAACACCACAGACGGTCGTTCTCCAGGCTTTCTGTCCTCCTCCCTTCAGGGAGCCCGACCTGCAGAAGCTTAATTGTATGTGTCCAGTTCGAGTGCTGGAAGCATACGTCCACAGAGCTTCCCTGTGGCGTAAGGCAGACCAGCTACTCGTGTGCTATGGTCCCCCTAAAAGGGGTCTTCCTGCCTCTAAGCAGACCCTCAGCAGGTGGATTGTGGATGCCATCTCTACTGCTTACGAGTCCTCTGATCTCCCCTCGCCTCTGGGGGTCAAGGCTCATTCGAGGTGGCCTCCAAGGCACTGTTGGCAGGTGTCCCCATGCAGGACATCTGTAATGCTGCGGGATGGTCCACGCCCCTCACCTTTTTTAGGTTTTATAACTTAGATGTCCGAGCCAGTCCGGGCTCTTCTGTCCTCCTGCCCTAGCTGTTTCCCTAGGCAGGGATTTGGAAGTCTGGTGGCGTGGGCATCTCGTTCCCATAGTGTTTTCGGATGCAGCTCGAGTTCCTGAAGGGGAACGTCCCAGGTTATGTTAGTAACGCTGGTTCCCCAAGGGAATGAGATGCTGCATCTCAAGCCATACTTCCATGCATCCCTCTGAGCGCTTGCTTCATTCTCCGAAGCTGATGCCGGCTCCGCCGCACATGCCCGTGAGGTCTCGCGCTACGATTGGCCAGGTAACACATGTGTTCAGAGCTTGGTCTCGCTGTAGGCGTTCCCATAGTGTTTTCGGACGCAGCGTCTCGTTCCCTCGGGGAACCAGGGTTACATACATAACCTGGGACGGTTTATAAGGTATCCTTATGTCACTGCAACAGCAAATCACAACCTACATTTACAAATCCAGGAAACTTTTTAGATACTATTATTTCTAAAGACCTAATGACATTATACACAACACACAGAACTAAGTCATAGTGACATATGCACTGGAAGGAGAAATATCAAACAAATTAAGGAAAACTGAGGAGAAGGGTATATGGTTGTGTGTGTATACATACTGTATGTGTGTAATATTAGGGTTAGGGTTCTGTGTGTTCAAGGACTCACAGAAATAAAAGTCAGAGTTTAAGAAAAAAGCGTATACAATACTAGTTTAATATTTTAAAATTCTCTGAAAAAAACAAACAAATTATTTATTTAGTTATTTATTTTCAGAGAAAATTGAAATTTCTTAAACTGTGACTTTTATTTCTGCGTGTCCTAGAACACAGTGGCGGTTAATATTACATGCAGCTAATACGACTATATACACTTCTCCTCAGTTTTCCTTAATTTGTTTGATATTTCTCCATCCAGTGCATGTCACATAACAACCCTGATGTAAATGCATTTTTGCTTTTGTCTTCACAGCAATGCACATACAGTTAAGACAAACAGTTCTGTGTGAATTCTTATATTTTTTTCTTTCCCTGCTAACAACCATCAGCTAAATCTGAAGCCACTTTTTCAAAACACTTCATATAGTCTGCATTATCAACATGAATCTAGGCCAAGCCGGTAATCTCACTTCACCCCCATTATAAAATATGAATATGAACTTTTTACTTTATCAACCTTACTAAAGCAGATTTTATGCAACAAGAATAAAACACAAATGCTAATATTAATTTAATTGTTTAAAATAAACTGTTGTATAAAAGCAACAACATTAACAACATATTAAGTATAATGACTTATATTGTATGTACAGTACTTTGAGAGTTCAAGTAATCCCTCTCTTCTTCCCTCTCGTCTTCAAGTACTCTTCTTTTCCCACCAACCCATCTTCCTTGATCCATATTTCCAAACAAAGCATCTGTTTTTGGAATGATCATTATTTACTAGAAATATTTTGCTAATATTGACTGTATATTTCGCTATAATTACTGTATAAATGCACCAAATTTTAATGTGTTTTTAACAGTTTTAAAAGTGGTGGCATATGAATGACAAGTGGTAACTGAATGCATTTATATATATTCACAGTTAGGGCCACACAGACTTGACAATGTGACTTCAGTTTTGATCAGTGCATGTAAAAGAATAAATAAATAAATACAAAATCTGTAATACATAATTCTATAAATGTGACATTTCTCACATTTCTCTAAACTCCATCTCTTTTCCCAAGCTTATAAGATCGCTTTCACATGCATTAGGGTCATTAAACATATGTTCAACAGCAGCATAAACAGCTCAAGTAAAATTGTAATTGATTTGGTGTTTTTGCAAAGCCTGAATGCTCTTGTAGATTAGTGACGGTACAGGTGTCGGTGTCAATGCATTTACATAGTTCTTTCAGTCTTTGTGATACTGAAACATCTAAAAAGCTTGTGTTAATGGCAGACATGGGCTGAATCTAAGCTATCTATTTATAACTTGAGTGCTTTAGTGTTTAAAAAAGTGAAATACTGAATTGCTGCAAGTCACTTTTGCAGATGCCTCTATAATTGCTCAGATGTTTAGGAAAAAAACACATTATTCATCCATTTACTAGAAAAAGGGAGCAGAGAGAAATGAAAGAAATGCAAGGCTGTGACATTTTAAAATCTCATGGCTGGTAAGCATGTATTTAAAATCTTGCTGGCCAGATCTATGTATGGACAGGGATGGGATGAGCTCACACAAATGTCTGTTTTGCCCACCCAATCAAAACACCTTTTTGCTAAAATGGTTCTATGTGTTAGACTTTAGGGTTCTTTATTTCCACCGTTTTGTTTTTCATATCTGTAACTGTCAAAGTCATCCTATTACTGAATTGCTGGAGATCGACCATCAACTTCTCAATCTGTTAACACACTAACAACATGTAAATGATTTCTTTCTTAAAATGTCTATACATTCCATTAGACTGATTTCACATGTGCTTTGAGATGCAAACACAGTGTTTCAATGCAGCGCTCCAGGCCTATAAGGAAAATCCTAAAGTTTATTAGAGGGGAGTGTCTTGACCAAATACAATCACACCATGTGGAAATGGTAAGTTATTCTGGTTTCTAAATATCCCTCCTTGAATGTAAATCAGTTTGTCTGACGTCAAGTGTCACCTCTTTCCTGACTTCTGGGTCCGCTCTATCAGATGACATGAGAAAACAACAAACGGTACTAATTATATACTCACAATGTGATATAATACTACCAAAAAATTATAATCCTACCCTTTAACTCCATACTGAAATCCCAGATAGCCATACAATTAAAATATAAATATAAATAAATGTATATAAAAATTAGTTTGTTTGGGACAATTAACAAGTCCATAGTGTTGCTAATAATGTTGCTAAAAATATCTGAATAGTGTTGCTTGAGTTCCAACTTCCTCTGTGTTTTAGTGACTGCAATCGTTCTGAAGCTCCATGTGAACTAAAATCAATGTAAAGACACTCAATTAAGCAAGCTGTGATTCCAAATAGCCTTCACAAACTCTACGTGTGACTCTTGGTCTTGTCTTACTTCTAGCTGGCAGGGTAGTTTTAAATGATGCCCTTAACAAGCTTAATCGGGGGTGAACCCCAGCACAGTGTTCCAGCACAGCACATCACCTAATTTCTGCAACATCCGACTGCTGCCAACCTGCTTGCCAGCTTCAGTTTCACTGTTGGGGCTTTTGCTGTAGGAAATGTTGCATCTGCTGCAGAAAGCATACAGTATTTCAATAACAAATGCCACCAAAAATTCTTCGGATTAGTTTCCGTTGAAACTAATCTAATCATATTCCCATAATGAAAATTGCCCTGCCTTTCTCAGAAAATCTGACCCCCCCTTTTTCATGTATTATCATCTGTAATTTTGAATTCATATTAAATTAAATAATATTAATATTATATTATTATTAATATTATATAAATTAATATCATAATTTTCATGCTTTCAAATTGCAAATTATCTACTTTTCCGTATTAATCTCTCTAATCACAAAAATGATCTATGAATGCTTTGTATATTAAATTGAAATCAAATCAGTGATTAAAAACTTGTTTGAATGTGCACATTCATAATCATCATGGAGGAATGCTGATGTAAAATAAATAAATAATAAAATGACATAAACTGGTCAAGTCTTATAAATATTTTTTTAATGGTGATTTTTTGGGTGCCTACATTTAAAGAAAAATCACACAACCCTTCCTAATGTGGAACCTGGTCTCAACCCTCAGAGTCTTTTAGGAGGTTTGTGTGGGATCACAGGGTCTATAATCCGTGAGCAGATTCGGGGTCCATGAGGCCATTCATTGTGCTTCATCAGCATTCAGTGAAGAGGATATTTCGCCTTCAGAGCGTGAATGCCGCCTTGAGATGGTCTGTCTTTAATCTCAGCTGGCGGGGTCTGATGCAGGATAAAGACACCACACATCCTCTCATCCGCTACTTCCTCCAGGTCCTCTCTAGACTTCCCTCTATCTCACTACCTCTCATGATCTTAATGTGACTGGTATGTTCAATTAAGGAGTGTCTGAGAATTTGTGGGGTTTTAGGTGAGAAACATTGTGCTAAAAGACTGTATTGTACATTTGTGAAACCTATCAAAACAAAATACAATGAACAAATCTACAATGGATGTTAAAGTTTTTAGGAGATCAGATTTGTGTCCCCTTAGTGGGCCTGGAATGTGATTTTAACCAAGTGGGAACCACCCGAAGGAATGTGAATTCAATTTCAATCAAGGGTCATAGAAACCACTATAAATCCCTCACCAGTTTGTGTGTTCCCAATTTGTTATATCACATAACTGACACTTAAATCCTAACTTAAAGTCCATTATTGTATTACCCTATGTGACCTTAACCAGATAAGCAGAAGGGGCAGCAATATCTCGAATGCTTTCTCCAACTGTACAAATCTCACCTTGGAATTCTGAATCGGCATGTAGCTCATAAACAGCTTACGGAGTCGAAAGCTCATATGACAGAACATGACAGTAATTAAATAGTTGTTTGTGTCTTACAGTGCAAATTACAATCCAGTACCACCAAGAAAATTAAGAATTAAAGAAAGAATATTTTGCTATTTACACCCAAACTGATAAAAAATAAATAAATAAATAAACATACACACACATATGGGCTACATTTATCTGGCTTATATGGAAGACAGCTCTCAGTACAACAAAAAAAAACAAAAAAAAAAAACAAAAAAAAAAGCTCTGTATTTGGCACAAATGTAACATAGCAACAAACAAACAGATCTAAGAGCAGAGAAATCCTGGAGGAAAATGTGTTGGAATCCACAAGAGCAATGGGACTTGGAAATCAGTTGAATGATGATTTATCTTCAATAGTGACCTGAAATATACCGCAAAACCCTCAATATGGTGGCTTAAAACCAACAAAATACATTTCCTAGAGTAGTCGATTTACAGCCCAGACCTTAATCCAATTGAGCATCTGCAGAATGACTTCAAATGACCATCCACAAATGGTTCCCATCCGACTTGATGCAGCTTAAATGATTTTGCCAGAAAAAAAATGGCCAAAGGTTTCAGATTTACATTAACATTTGTGCATTTGGCAGGGAAAGATACCAACAGATGCTAACAAAGCTGATCCTACCGCACATTAACTTTCCACAAGGGGATACTTATAATTAAAATAATTTAAAATTCAGTACAAAAGGAAATAATTAAATTAGAGTTTTATTTGCTGGAGATCTTCTCCTTTTTGTCCTGAATTATGAATGTTTAAATGTGTCAGAGAGACACAATGCATTTGAATGTTTTTTGTTTGTTTTATAACCAACTGAGAATGAGATCTGAGAATTGTAGTTTAGGAGAATATTTAAAGTGAATCAAAACAGAAATTTTGTTATGTTCCTTAAACTATCATATGATTGCAAAATGTAGGAGATAAGCCATATGGATTACCTTTATTGCACAATTTTTCTCCTTTTGGAAGCTTGACTGTTTCTAGTCACTATATGCTTAAAGTCTTAAAGTATTTTTGTGTTTGTGTTTCATGAAAATAAGTAATAGATTTGGGATGGCATGAGGGTGAGTAAATGATGACAGAATTTTCATTTAGTCTGTGAACTATTATTTTAGTAAAAAGTAAGTTTTCTACTTTACTGACCCCAGTCCCTCTTTGCTATTGTAATCAGTTTCTCAAAGCAGCCCTCATCAACGATGCTGACTGAAATAACAATGAACTGCACACTGAGCTGAAGACACAAGTCATACTGGCTGATTGTTCTTTACCACTTCAGCAATATCTGCAAACTCTTCCCATCTGTGCTGTCCCATTTTTGTTCTCCCCAATCTGCTTATTCAGAGCTCAGGCAAACAAAAATGGCTTTCCAGTTCAAAACAGTGAGAAGGAAGCTATTTTAAAATTCTCTTTCATGGTTTAATTACTATGTGAGCCAGTCACAGAAGGCCTAATTCTCATAGTTCAGCAGCCACTGATTTTGAAATGCAGGAATCTCATAACTGTTTGCACAACTAATGTAGGTTGTTAAAAGGCAACATCAGATGTTGTCATAATTGGAGTTAAACCCTGGCTCTTATAACACTTAAAACATGTTTAGTGTCACCACATCTGTCAATAAAATGCCTGTCAAATTACAGTTTTCGTTTTATTATACATAAACCTCCAAAATCACAAAGCAACAATGAGTGGTAAGGTGAATTAATGTAAATTATACGAATACAATGAGCACAAATCAAATAGCCTTGTATGCATCTCTTCGAAATCAGAGCTTGCCAAGAGTACTATCAACTAAAGCACTGAACCATATATATTTTCTATTATTTTATATGTCTATTTAATGGTTTTAAACCTTAAAATGATACACAAGGGCTGGGTGATAATATTTATCTCAATATGATTTTGGTTTCTCCAATGGCACATTTTGAGTGTCTGTGTCTTTTGTATAAACAATGTGAATAATTACAACAGACTAACATGTCAGCTGTGTGGATGCTGTGCTTAACTAAATGAATCAGCGTCCTGGAAGAACTGTGCACAATTAAATGCTAATAAATACACCATCATTTATTAATAGCAACTATAGTGTGATTTTTATATATTTTAGAGTGACCATACGTACCATTTTTCCCAGACACGTCCTAGCCAGGATTTCTATATTGCCTAAAATATATATTTTTTGGCTTTGTTTTCTTGTTTTAATACTTAAAGTCTGTTATCATAAAGTTTTTAAAACTTTATTTATTTGTTTGTTTGTTTGTTTGTTTGTAAGGAATTTCCATTATGTTAAGTCCACTTAAATTTGTAAAATTTAAGAGAAATTAATCATTTTGTGTTGGGACTACAAGAATCATTTTTGTTGACACAACTACCTGAACAGTGGATGTGTAGTTCCCAGCAGACTTTTCATGGGATCGGATTAAAAGGGAATCATTTGTCAGTGTTTTTGGTGAAAGAAAAGTACATGTTAGAGTTGTTACACATATAATGGTTATTTTGGAGATTTAGAAGAGAACTGAAGATTAAAAAAAAAGAAATTGAGGCTACCACTTAGTAGTAGAGTAGCACTCATGTGCTGGCGGCTTCATTGACTTAACAATTTACTCAATGAGCAATATATGCCTTTCCACACTGAGCACAAAAAAGCGAAACGAATATCGGACACAGTGACGTGCTGGAATAGAACAACAGATTCCTTTGGATGTTTTTACATAGACCGTGAACATTCACGCACTGAAAATGCAAATGTTTTTTTTTTTTTTTCGAACTACTCCGATGAACCTTTAAGTTTCGTAAAGCAAAAACACTGGCCATCCAATAAGATTTGAGCATTACATCATGTGGCCAAAACAGCTGCGGTTGCACAAAAGGATGAAAGTGGTGGTGCTGTTTCGAAAACCAGTGTAAACAAACACAGAAGAAGAGTATTCAGAGAGAGAAGAGAGTAGATGCTGAGCTCTTATTATCATTAGTATCTGAAAACAGATTTATTCTCCCGTTTTTTTTTTCTTTTTTATACAGAATGAATAAGGTGATCTGAAGAGCACCGTCCGTTTTATAACAATGAAGGATGTTTATGACAAATGATAAGTAGTGTAGCATTATTAAACATACAAAGAGTGCATAATTTGTGTTTCTGGTGTAATGTTAAGTATATATATGAGATACATATCTGAGTAAAAATGCATTGTTGGTCGGTGCCACGTAGTGTGCAGGTGTGAATTGTGGACATAACTGTGCTAATGCCCGATTTTTTTTTTTTTTTTTTTTTTTTTGCACATCCCTCATAGTATATGTTATTACTATAAACAAAATAGAATAGAAGAATGCTCATAAACTGCGTGTTCACACAAGACATAACAACATACTGTAAAAGCATGCAGCCAATGAAAAACACAAGCTGTGTGCTACACAGCGCAAGACATAGCATGGATGCACGTAGCCAATAAAAACAAGGACTGCATGCAACACAAGAAGACAAGAAACACCAATAAACACAGACAGAAGAATGTACGGCCCGAGTGAACTCAAGACCGCACCTTCTCACAACAAGACAGAACATGGAGCATGAGTGTCCGAACCCCGACACAAAACCGAAACGCAACAAGACATGAGTGCCGGAA
This sequence comes from Labeo rohita, assembly GCF_022985175.1. Taxonomy (NCBI): domain Eukaryota; kingdom Metazoa; phylum Chordata; class Actinopteri; order Cypriniformes; family Cyprinidae; genus Labeo; species Labeo rohita. Next base: position 22,941,678 of record NC_066872.1, read on the forward strand.
TCCGAACACCACGTTCCAACAAGAAACAAGGCACACCGACAACATGAAAACAAGACATGATAGTAGTGCCAGGGCTCTGTTACAAAACCACAAGAAAACTAGACCAAAGTGACAGAACCCTGACACACATTGTGTGTATATTTAGATTAAAACCAATTACATACTTTCGACCCAAATTATGCATGTCATCACATCAAGGAAAACAGTGCTCACCAAGCTAATATATGGGAACTTTAATAACCATGACTGCACAGTGGGTCATGGAGTATACTGTATGACATACCAGAAGTATGCTGCAGCATTTGCGATACTGCTTTAATTGCACTCTGTTTTGTTTTATGTCAATGGTGGAATTTTAGTTTGAACTGCCTGTTCTACAGCATGCTACAAACCCTGGTGAAAAAAACAGCATATGCTGGTAGGTATGTTTTGATGCTGGGATGCTGGTTAGGTAGGTTTTGATGCTGGTTTAAGATGGTCCGTTGCTGGTTTATGCTGGTCCTTGGCTGGTTTATGCTGGTCCTTTGCTGGTTCATGACCAGCAAAAACCAGCAAAGGACCAGCTTAAACCAGCAAAGGACCAGCTTAAACCAGCATCAAAACCTACCTAACCAGCATTCCAGCATCAAAACATACCTACCAGCATATGCTGGTTTTTTCACCAGGGAAGGCAAATGACAAAATCAGTTCTGAACTATGATGAATACCACTGAGTCATCACTGTTCTGCTGAGTAGCTCATTGCATCTTTTAGTTGCCATCCCACTAGCCGAGTTTCCAACTAATTTTCAGTTATACGTTTAATTTACATAGTCTTTCGAAAGTCGATTAATAGGCCTGATTCAACACTGCCTTAAAGGGGTCATATGATATGATTTCAAACACGCCCCCCACGTTTACGTCATGGTGTGGGAAGATTTACATAACACCGGCCAAATGTATACGCAAACAAAGAAGGCATAACTTTTATTCTTGCTGTAGTATTGTTGTAGTCAACATGTTTCCTAAACTGTTTCCTGAACCTGGGAGAGTAGTCTACAATGCCGGCTGTGCACACTATAAAGTGGGGCAATTCCAACTTTGCAAGGGCAGTCAGGTGCTTCTGACCCACAGCCTGTAAGTACGTGTTCATATTTAAAACATTTGCTACTGGCTATTCAAATGCAGGGTTTGAGAAGTAGTGCTTGTAGAGTAGTGCTTGTTTTTCGTTTCTATGATCAGAAATGCAGGCGGTGTGACACAACGCAGCACATAAAAAGACAGTATGAGTCATTAAAATAAGTAATTACGTCCTAAATGGATGCAACAAATGCATAATTTATAATGGGTTTTATTGTTCTTGTCTAGTCGCGCCGGGACATGACATCACAACATGGTAAGGGGCGTAATTTTTCCGTCACATGGTTGAGGTATTCGGCCAATCAAAGCTGGCTAATCAGAAAAGATGAGCTTTGTAAAAATCGATGATGTTTTAGAAAGGCGCGGCAGAGAGGAGCAACAATAATGTACAGTATGTGGAAAATAGTGTGTTTTTTGAACCTCAAACCATGTAAACACATTGCAGCACACCAAATACACAAAATAATGTTCTTTTTAGCAACATCATATGACCCCTTTAATTGAACGATAGTGTAGATAGTCAATAAAGATGTGGTTAGAACTAGTAGATTTCAACAATTCTCAAAATAACTGTAACTGTACTGGCCAGAAAGTTCCCAGCAGAGATGGATCCATTGTTACAAACAACACAAACATGTGAAAATTGTCAGATCAAGCTATCAGATCATAGTATTCATTGAAAATCTTGACAACAATTCAGTGACAACTTCTAAATCCATCAAGACTTAAGCATTGCACAGATCAACTGATGACATTATAAAGTTGTTTAATGGTGAATTTAATCTTTAACTTCAAACAATTATGATAATATGAATTTATAAAACAATAAGAATAAGAATAATAACAAGAAACTCAAAAATTCATTTAACACTGTATGGATGTGTACACCAAATAGAAGCTATTATACATTTGTTAGTTACTTTGGATAAGCATCATCTGCTAAATATATTAATGTAAATGCATACAGCCAGAGTATTAGAAGATAACTCATTCTATAGTGACTACATTCTGGCATATGATGAGTCAGCAGTGGGGTGGAGTCATACAATTTATTCAGCACCATATATCTATATTACTTTGGCATGTGATTGTATTTCATAATTATGGTTATGCGCAGGTTCAGGCAGCCATTTGCTTATGAATATTTAGTCCTTATCATGAATATGCATTGAGTTAGTAAAGTGGCTCTGTTGATGCAGATTTATGGTTGTGCATGGGACATAATTAAAAGGTAGAATACAAGCTGCTAGAACCATGAAAACAAGCTACACATAATGTTCCAGACCTCAGGTGGAGTGTGTTGTTTACTTTGAAACAAGTTCCTCAAAAGCATGCTAGCAAATAATGGATTATAGTGATTAATTATGTTAGTTAATGTATTTATCTCCAAAATGAGTAACTGAACTAGACGTGTAAATTTATATAATGTCCCTTTGAAAGAAAACAGCGACATCTTAACGTGTTCTGAACTACTGCAAATACCGGATATGGTATATGGAGAATTAACATTGTACTAAAAAAATACCACAGTACTATCAAGGTACATGGAAGAAGTAAGTCATCTGGGTACTTGTTTCCAATTGTTTTATGAAAAAAGGAAAGGAAAGGAAAGGAAAGGAAAGGAAAGGAAAGGAAAGGAAAGGAAAGGAAAGGACATGACGTGAGGCCAAGTATGGTGACCCAAATTTTGCTCTGCATTTAACCCATCCAAGTGCACACACATAGCAGTGAACACACACACACAGTGAACACACACCCAGAGCAGTGGGCAGCCATATTGCTATGGCTCCCGGGAAGCAGTTGGGGGTTCGGGGGGTTCGGTGCCTTGCTCAAGGGACTCACCTCAGTCATGGTGTTTATGTAGACATGCTAATATTTTCACATACAAATCTTTTCGCCTAAACGTAACCTAAAAATAGTAACATCTAAAATAAATGGTTTTATTTTTTGTCAAAAAGTCACAAGGCTCATTTTTAAGGGTTAATTTAGGTAGAAATATCTCCTTAAGGTAAAAATTGCAGGTTACCAGTTTTAACAGTGTACTTTAGTAAAGAAATGTACATATACAGTGACTGAACCAATGATATTCTTGTTTAAAAAATATTCTTTCTTTTAAATGTGTATAACTGTGGTAACTGGCAATGTTGTTGCTGGGATACAATTACTGCTACCACGATCGCTAGGAAATGCAATCAAACGTCACTGTTATATATAGCAAATTGCATTTTACGTGCTGTTTGGTTTAATTTGGTATGATACAGATAGATGCAAATTGCAACTGGCAACTTGTCTGACAAAAACGCAATCTATAATGAACCTAATTTACATAGAAAGAAAGTATGTTTGTGTGAAAAGTAAAGTCAATTACTAAATTAAAAATATTAAGATGCAGTGCATATTTTAGCACTGAACATTTCAACACTGTGCCTGTTAAACTGGACTGTGGGTTTTTGCTCAGACAAATTCGACACAGCGGTTTATTGAATTCCCTCCAAGATATTAAACTTTGGTCTGTAACTTGTCTCACACTGTTAGTGCTGCAGACATGATGTGTCAGCTCATACGGCTTGTTGAGGAGAGGTGTGCTTTTACTTGGAGGAGACTTCTGGATGGTTTCTTTTGATTCGGGCCAGCAAAGAACCACTTAACAAACACCCAGAACCCCATAGCATCCACATAGCAATGCACTAAAAAGCACTCAGAGCACCTCAATCCACTGGCAGCCACCCACAGTGACTTCTGCATAGGCAAGTACCATTTACATTTTCTTGAGAAAATCTATAAACAAAATTTGTAAAATAAGCAAAGCATAAAACCTATTTACTGTATCAGGTTTTAAAGCATAATAACCAGGCATTATGATGCAAAGCTCAGTACTCTTGGATGTTATATTCACAGCATGGAACTAAAAGAAGCTCACTTTTATAAGCTGGTCATTATGATAAAATGCCTTTCTCAGCAGTAAACATGCTAAAATAGAAATATAAAAACATAAAATCAATGTTTTTAAGTCTCTCAAGTTCAAAGCACATAGCTTGTGATTTTAATTCAACTTTTTTGTAGTCCAAGGTTAGTCAAGCCTGTCACACTCCCTCAAAAACACACACTGCCTGACATTGTTTTCCTTCAGTCAAGTACAACACTAGCACTTTAACTTTCTCTTCTGCACTTTTGAGCCTTTGTAGAGTTTGACAGCTTGAGAGTCTATCTCCCCTCATCTATTCTCTCACTAAAATGTGGCAAATAGACATTCAAAACCCTGCATCAACCCTTTATCACCTGTTTTCTCCGGTATGTGTGAGCCAAGAGTGACTGAAACTAACATTTAGACACTGATTGTTGTGTACTTGTCTGTGTTGATAGTGCAGGTGAGAAAAGAAGATATAAAAATAGATAGTGTAAATTAGGTTAGCTTTCAAAACTCTTATTAGTCATAGCTGGGTGTTCAACTATGGGCACTTTTAAGCTGGGGACATGGTGAAATGTAGGTTATACTACATCCTTACTATTGAAATGACTTCCACAATTGTGTGTATGCAAAAACACATTGTCATCTATCTATCTATCTATCTATCTATCTATCTATCTATCTATCTATCTATCTATCTATCTATTAAGCATTGTGGTCATTAAATATTTGCTTGGTTATTAACTAAAGCTTGACATTGTTCTAGGTGATCAGACATGATGTTATGGTGCCTTGTAAGTCCTTAGGAGGTACCTGTATGCAAAAACGCTATCACTGACTGACTGGGCACTGATGCAGTAAGGCAGCTGTCTTAGCTTTCAGACTTAGCCTCCAGATCTCCAGAATGCTCTTCCCTGACACTGCTGTATCTTTGGTAAACAAGTAAACAAACTGTTAAAGGAGCACTCCACTTTTTTTGAAAATAGGCTCATTGTCCAACTCCCCTAGAGTGAAACAGTTGAGTTTTACCATTTTTGAATCCATTCAGCCGATCTCCGGGTCTGGGGTAGCACTTTTAGCATAGCTTATCATAGATAATTGAATCTGATTAGACGGATAGTTCCTTTAATGTAGTAACTTTAACTGTAATAAGGTTCAGCTTTCTTTGCAATAATTTGCAATAACATTAGTTAATGCATTAGGTGTCATGAACTAACAATTAATGTTCAGAATGTATTAATCTAAGTTCATGTTAATTTACTTTTCATTGTTAATTTATGTTAGTTCACAATAATTCAATGTTCTTAATATGTAAAAATGTGTGCCAACACTCTGCATATGGTTCAATTAGTTACCATTAGTTAATTATGTATAATAATTACATAATTAACATTAATAAACTATAAATAAAATAAAATAGTAATTTACTACTTATTGATAGTTAAGCAAGGTAGCTCTTAAGTTTAGGTATGGGGTATGGTTAAGGGATCTAAAATACGGTCATGTAGAATAATGCATTAATATGTGCTTTATAAAAATAAACATAATAAACATCTAATGGGCTAGTAATAGGCATGCTAGTTAATAGTGAGAATTGCTCCTTAAAATAAACTATTACCTGAAAATTTACCAATGGGATATAAAAAATTCTATAGTCAAAGAAACATCTACTAACAACAACAACAACAATAATAGTAATAATAATAATAATAATAATAATAAGTAAGGGGATGGGGGGAATTATGGTGAAGCCTTAAACTGAGTAAATGTGCAGGAACACAATAGTGGTAAAAAAATAAAAATAAATAAATAAAATTAAATAAATAATAATACTTTTTCCTTCCCTTTTTGGTCACACTTTATTTTAAGGTCCAGTTATCACTATTAACAAACCATTAACTATGGCTTTTGCCTCAATAAACTCCTAATTTGCTGCTTATTAATAGTTAGTAAGTTGTTAAGTTGAGGTATTGGGTAGGATTAGGGATGTAGAATATTGTCATGCAAAATAAATACTTTATAAGTACTAATACATAGCCAATATGTTGATAATAGGAATGCTAATAAATAACTCGTTAATAGTGAGAATTGTTCCCCATACTAAAGTGTTCCCTATACTATATTTTTTTCTTGTCTTTTCTTTCGTTCTTTTGTTTCCCACATGACAGTACTTTTAAATGACTCAGCTAGCTTAGTATGGTGCCATGTATAATGCAGATGCTATTGTGATTCAAACGGAAACCTGCATCTGTATTTATAAAGTAATCAATGAAGAAGCTCAGTACATCAATCCTTCACATCTATCTCTCTCTTCCTGTCTATATTGTATTTTGAGCATTTTACCACTTTGTCTCCACTGACTCATCACAACAATCCAATCTATTGGCCCTAATATAAGAAATTTGTAAGTCCCGAGAAACAACAAGCTGCAAGTTGCACAGTTCAGTTTGATATATCATTCATGTCAGTAACAGAAGTTACATGCAAAGGTTTAATAAATGGTTATGGGTTTGTTCAAATCACCACACATCTATGACCATTAACCTTAGCAAGCACCACTAATAATTATCAGTCCTTTCTTTTCTCATTATTGTGGCACTTCATTAACCTTTGCTTTATAGGAACATCCCACCAAGGATGTCTTGTCAGGTTTTGCAGTATTCAAATTCACACTGGTCTGCTATACCCAGATCATGTCTGCTTCATAATTAACAGTCTCTCCATTGTGGCGCACTCCCAAAAGCTTGTCTGTTTGACTAGCATTGCAGCTTAGTAAACAGGAAGACAGTTAATTATTTCGAAACTCACATTCACAAATAACTGGCTACTGGTCTCCCGCTGTTAGTAATGACACTGTGCGGTCAGTAATTAAAGACTGTTTTCACATGAAACTACCCACCATTCCCTCTGAGAGCGACGGAGAAACCTGTGAGAAAATCTCACTTTCTCTTTTTCATTTTCCGTTGTCTAGTCTTAAATCGCCCAACACACACTTTCTCTCTCTCTCTCTGTCACTGTATCGCTCTCTCTTTCTGTTGCCCTTTTCACACAGAGCAGAGCACGACCCATGCTCTCCTTCAATTACCTTTTCATGGGTTACTGTCTCCATGGCAACTTCCCAAAAAGAAACAGCAATATCCGCCTTTAAAAAAGCAAAACGGGGAAAAAGCAAAAAAAAAAAAAAAAAAAAATTCAGCAAAAGATTATTTTTTCAGCTGCGGCACTTTTATGTCCCAGGGGTTGATTAAAACTAATCACAAATACAGAAATTAAATATACATTAAACATTGTAATATTTATGTGATTTATATACATATTTACCCAACAATTTTGAAATGCGTAACTTCTGAAAGAAGAATGTTTCTTCTGAAAGCTAAATGTGAAAATATTATTTCACTGTGTTTTTCAGATACATAACATATTAACTATTACATTTGCCTTAGACAAAGACAAAGGCAACCATTTTATTCCATATTTAAAATGTAAATTTCACTACTGTGATTTTCATTACAAAATGATATCAAGCAAGAATAGTAACTATTTTGAGATGTGGTGGAAATAACATTTGATGATTCAGATAAAAAATTGACAGGATTCTTCAATGATGCATGTATATACACTGATGGAAGGAAGTGCACTTTGTACAAGGTGCCACAGTTGAAGAAATATCCAAATCATCTTGTTACTTTGAGGCTAAAATACACAGCATGATTTTTGCCCCAATTTATGCCGATTTACTGTCTGGAGAGGTTGACACTAGCTGTAAGTCAGAGCCAGTCTGCAGATTTGAGTTGAGAAATTTTATAAAACATTGTGTAGTATATGATGATCACTGACTCTGATTTTGTAGCTTCAGACTATGATTGCATCCAGTTGAAGGATATCAAACATGTTTGATATTTTCAGCTGATTTTAGACCACATGTTATTTTCATTTGTCAAGAGGCCAGTGTTTTAAAATCTGTTCAGATTTTACTTTCAACTGTGGCCCGCCCGATGAGAAGCTGGTAATTTTCCAAATGGATGTAATTTATTAAACACTACTAATAATAAAAATCTTCTTTCATTATAACTTTATATATTTAGTTTAATATATATGGTTAATTACAGGCAGTTTCTTGATTTTCTCTCCTTATACGTGCATACGCTTGTCAAAATGAATATTCGTCACTTTCTGTTAGTCCATAATAGTAAACGTAATAGTAGACATAATAGTAAAATGATAAATAGTGCATTTGTGGAGTTGAATTTGATAACAGTGAAAAAAAATATCAATCAGTCAACTCTTTAAGTAGTACATATTGGATATATATGTTAATCTTTTTTTTTGTAGAAGTACTTTTATGTTGTATTTTCTGTTGACATATATGGTTTTCATATGCTACACTTTGCCCACCCTGTTTCATGTAGGCTCCACCTCTTAAATATTTCTGACCTCGCCCCTGTATAGTATTGATGAGCAAGTGAAGTTTCACAGTGTATTCAAACTGTATGTATCCAGTGGTGCCAATTATTTCATTACTGTCTGGACAGCTCTTTAACAGCCGCAGCCTTCGCAGTTTTACACGCTGCAGCACACAGTGATGGGTTTTTGTTTCATCAATTAGTCAACACAATTAATCCACCTAATACAAGCTTGTGGTTTTCCTATCTCAGAAAGGACATGTCTGGGTCAACTTTCACCCCTAAATCAAGACTAAGTCTTATTTAAGATTTTTTGCATGTACATTATTTTGTCCAAAACCAAAACATTGGGCATTAAATATCTTCTGATTGGTCTTCTGAATGAGAAACCTTTGGCGTCAATGCACAGATATAAAGAACATGAGAAATTCATTGGCAAGAAATGTCATTACAGTGTAAGCTGAGGTTTTCAACTTCACTATTTAAACATTTCTTAGCACCAAACACTATCGCTAATGATTTATATATATATACATATATATGTATATATGTATATATATATATATATATATATGCATGTATATATTTTTTTGGGATTAGTCATTAATCATTAGTTCAGAAGAGAGAGATGATTAATAGTAACAGTAATTGTCTTACTCCATCTCTTATATATTATACAGCAAAATACTGTCAGCAAAATAATGCTTTTACTAATGTAATCTTTAATTCTGGGGCCATAAAATATCTCACATTGCTTGACAGACCCCTGTGTTGATAGTATGTACAAATGTACAAATGGTTGAGTGAAACAAATGTGTGTGTCAGCATAGAGCACATGAATTTCTGGAATTTTCCTCTAGGCATCACTGCAGTGTCTATTCATCTATAAAAGATGTGGAAACTAAGCTGATACATAGGAATGCTGAGATACAGTTGTGTGTTTGGTGTGAGTGTGTGTGTGTGGTGTAATGTATGTTTAAATCAAAGTTCTCTGACAGGACCTCCATGTATCTCTCCTCCCCAGCGCCCATTCTGATGTGAACATGAGCCAGCTCTAGCATTTCCTCACATCTCATTGGTTGTGATATTATCCTTGGGTTTATGGAGGCACCAAAGGTATAATGTATTGTCTGTTCAGCAGGCAAATTTTGCAAGCCTGGCAATTTCATTTGCTGAATAAATATCATTATGAAAATTTCCCCTCTTTCTCTTTTTGCCTGTGCTATAACATATTTCTGTGATTCATGTCCCAGTTGTGGTAGTGTGTGAAAAATCATTTAATTATCATTAAAAATCTATGTACTGTGAATAAGTGGACTAGGGGACTGAATAAAATTAAATATAATGTTATTTTAAGAACTTTCTAATGTTACAAAATACAAAAATAAATACAAAATAAATGAACATATATATATATATATATACATATATATATATATATTTGAAACAGCAGGTGGGCCACAGAAATCCAAACATCTGGCTATCTACATTTTTTTTTACCTTGTTCTAAATGTAAATTAAGGAAACCAGTGGCCAGTTTAGGCTATGTTCAGAATCACACATAACCATACTACAATGAAAAAGGAAAACAAGAAGAAAAGAGAAAAAAAGAATCACTTTATTATTATTATTATTATTGTTATTGTTATTGTTTAGTTATTGTTTTCTTCACTAATCAGTATTTAGTTATACTTAATATGGTTCAAAATACATATTGAAATAGACATTAACTTGTTTCATTCAGCTAGCCCTTCTGCATTGTTTGACATCTGTCCTCTGTGTGTGTTTTCAAAAGTGGCGTTTGACCTTTGATAAATATTCTGAGATCTGTAGTAAATTCTAGATTTTTTATATTAAGCATTCATGGATTTGTCCGCCATTGACAGTCATAAGCAGTATTATAAAATTATATGCAACTGATTATAACGGGTGTTATGAAGTGTTCCAATAAATGAAAGTCGTTTGAGAGAAAGATTAATTGGCGTTGTGCCAGTGGAAAGTCTGTCCTCATCTTCCTCCAGATCCAGCAATTCCAGTGAGGACGTAAGCTGCTGTCAAATTACTGAACGCTTGCCAGCGGCAAGCTACTTTTATGGAGGCATCAACCACTTACTTTCTGAATGACATTTAGGTAAGGGATCGTTTTATGTTTATCATCTGTTGATGAGCTTGACATAGATTTTAAGGATGAATTTGCAATAAAAAAAGGCATTTAAATCATGGTATTTTTTTGTGATATCCCATCTGTGACACTGCTATATATATATAAGCTAATAATAATTAGAAATAGTTCTGTAAAATTGTGTGCAGGTAACTAAAGACTCTAGAGAGCATATATGTAACTACTCTCTAGAGTAGAGAGCCTTTTTCTCAGGTGACCAAATTACAAGGAACATGATTATCTCTTGCAGTGAAACACCAGCAGCATCTCATTTGAGTTTGCTTTTATTTATTAGAAGGATACTGATTACAGTCTAATACAAGTGTTTAAATATGCAGTGATAGTTTTACTGTCGTCCTGTCTGACTAACATTTGTAGGACAACAGCATCCAAGACCACCATTACTTGCAATGAAATAAGAGGGTAAATGAAAACATTCTTTAGAGAAAACCTTATTGCTTTTCCTCCTTTTTATTCATGGCTCATAAAAAAGGGGGAGGGGGGGTATTCTGCTGCTTCAAGAGAAAATTGTTAGTTGCATGCAATTTATTCAAGGATGCAAGGCTAAAGGAATGTGACATCCTGCATTATAAGGTATTCATTAAACAGCAATGCCTTTAATTCCATTTTCAATTGAAAATAAGAATACCAATCATGGCGCGATGGAAGACAAAGTGGATGTTGTTTTGTTACAAATCAGGCGATAGTAATCACTCCACGATTGCTTTCGACACAAACTGCCCACAATGACAATGACTAAGACAGTTGAAGTTACAATGAATAATGTCTCTATTATTCTACAGAAGAAAAAAAATCTTCATGGCACTTATATGGCAGATCTTAAGAAAGCACCAAAGGGATAATGTTCATTTAAAGTGCTGTTTGTGAATATAGCACACTTTAGACCAAAATATAGCAAACATCAGTTTTCTTTCCCTTTTATTAAAGCATTAGAGGCAATGCATTTTCTGTAATTCTATAGTGAAAATGACTGGATATGTTATATAAAATGTTATCTACTATAAAATGAACATGCATAAAAATAAGGTATTTTCAGTGTGTGACACTTAATAGAATATCAACATCTGAAATGTGTCCATCCATCAATCAATGAATCAGTGGAAAGTGCCTCATCAGATACTGCTTACACAAACAACTTTATGCGTAACAAATATGTTAACCCAGCAGTTGGGGCATGAACTTATAGATTTTTGATGCTCAAGGGAAGCAATAGCTTCAACAAGCAAACTGGATAATATAACATGTACAAGGAACTGGAGGAACCTCTTTAAGAATGTATCTTGTTAAAAAAGGAACTGGACTGGACCCTATTTTACAAGCAAGAAAAAAGCGGAGAGAGACTTGCCAGAATTTGTATTATCCACATTATTTAAAGTCTTACATTCATCTGTGTATTTGAATGTCTCATTAATGTCTTTAGATTGTAAGGGAAACCCTTACCAACACAGAAACAGCATACAAATGCCACACAGAAAGACCTCATGTAACTTCTAAGTTGTAACCTCTGTAAGTTGTATATGCTGAGCATTTTGGCTGTTTATTAGTACTTATAAAGCACATAATGCCTTATTCTGCATGACCATATTCTAGATTCCTTAACCCTACTCCACACAACATAACTACTACAACAACTCTCGTATTACTCTCAATAAGCAGTAATTAGCAGTTTAAGGAAAACTCTTAATAGTGAATATGTGATCTAAAGTGTTACCCATTTGACTGATAATTAAGATTCAGCCATGAGAAACTGGTCCTGGATGAGTATTTACAGCCTAATTTATCCTAGTGCCACAATCTGAGACAGTAGCAGTAGACTGAGATAATCCCACCACAAATTCTCAGTGAGCGAGGTCATAAATCAAATGTTATCATGCTTGTGTTGGATGCATAAAAGGAGAATACTCATAATTCATGTAAATTAATAGACTGATTTGCAAGATCATGCTCAATTACTAGTGTTGATGAGGGATTTTGTGCGTGTCTGTCGGCTAAGATACAGTCAGAAAAATCTGCTCTGTCAATAAACGCTATTACAGTTTCAACTGAGGGCACTCTTACTTTGTTTGAGGGTGCTTAGCACGCTCAAGCACCCCTATAGAACCAGCCCTGCCGTGAAGGGACTTCAGCAGTCAGTAGGACGAAGCAGGGGTTCTGTTGCCTACCAGTCCTCCTGGGAAACTCCTAATTACATAATTTTGTTCAAGTGACACGTTGATTTCATAATTGTGATTCTGGCACACAACATGATGGGAAATCTAGCTTTGATGCATGCTTATAACCTTATATAATGGCTAAATTAGTAATATTTTTAGGTTTATTTCTTCTTTTTCTTCTTCTTTTTCCAGCAGTTGAGTTAAATGTTTGACCAATATAGTTTTATTTAACTCGACTATTATTTAAAAATTACTATATTCCTTGCTTAAAATGTACCCAAAATAGAAGGGAAATTAACATTTAATAATATGTTTCATAAATGAACATTTATTAATAAGTGTGAGAAATAATAATTAAATTATAAACATGTATTAAATTGCTTATTAATAAATGTTCACCGTTCATTATTACTGATGCCTCTATAATTAAGTGTCTGGTTTTTAAACCTATTTTGAGTTCATTTTAAGCCATATAGTAATTTTTAAACAACAGCTGAGGTAAATAAAACTGAACTGCCTAGGGTACATTTCAATTAATTTTAGCTAGGCATTGGCAATGGAATCAACCGGGTTGCGCCCTTCGTAAATATGTTTAATCTCACTTGCTTGACACGTTTCTATGGCACAACTTCTGAGCTATGTTCTGGCAGTTCTTGAGAAAGAGATCCTGCCTTTCAGCTTATTTGGGGTTTGACAAAAAGGGGGATTTTCATGCCACAATGACGATTGCTCTATTCATAAGTTCTCACGGCAGGGTATTACCACCGTGTTAAGTGCAGAGTAGTATTGAAGTGCCACTTCAGACCGACGTGCCACTCCAGGGCAAAATTGCCAAATCTTTCCACACTATCAGTTTAAGCACCTTCAGAAAAGGCCGCTAGATGAATAAGCCTGCCATCTGCCAGCCAGACAACCGACACTTGCTAATTGCACTACTGTTCACCAGTATGTTCACTACAATTATGTAATCAGTACATCATCACAGCAAACAAACAGCACTGGGGATTTCAGATCACCAAATCCGCCCAAGCGGTTGCTTTTGGAGATCATGCTGCCAGGCTTGGTTTGACAAGTGGAAATGTTATACAGAAATTCAGTTCTGCCTTTTTTATTTATTTATTTTTACCTTTTTATTTACATTTTTGAATTTACAATATACTCTGAATAAATTAAATATCATGAGTGTATTTTAAAAGATGGGGGTCAAAAGAGTTGAAAGCCACTAACTGAAATCTGTACAGTTAAATAAAATGATTGTAGGTCAAAAATCATTTAGCAACACATTTTTATTTTAAGCAATTCACATTTAATAACTTGCAAAAAGAACAGTCATATAGCGCTAAGTGCTGTTTCAAGGGCAATGGTGATTTGGTTCCATAGTTCCTTGTGGAACTTGAATCAGCAACATTCAGATCATCCTGTTGGATTTTACTGGGTGATAATTACTGGCTGACTGTGCATTGTTCTGCTTATTCTGCCAGACTACTTACCAAATACATAAATATATGGACATTAAATATTGATTTAAGTTTAAATTATTTATAATTTTACCTGTATATTATCTTAAATCTTCCACTAAAAACAACAAGGCTAGTCTGTTAAAATGTGCAAAGCAAAAAGCTGAAACCTGCAGCAGTATTACAGTAATATTAATACTTAACTCCTCTGAGTTTATTTTCACTAAAGCTAGACGCAAGAGACCCATGTCTGAAGAGTGATACCAGAGAACTCATATACAATTTTGCAATCATAGGAATTATCAGACTTTTGAATGCTCTGACTGACCAATTAGAAACAACTATTCTAGGTAGCTCTGTAATAATTAAGCAAACACTAACAACTGCACTGAATATCATCACAAAGCTAATTACATTTCTGCTGTTATTTTTTACACCAGTACTTCAGTTATTGTATAAAACACATAATAATTGTCTAAAGAAGCACAGTTGACTAAATGTCTGAGTGTGAGTTACCAAACTGAGAAGAGATTTTACACTTTTAATGTCCATAAGTATCATATTTCATACCAACAATTCTACATGGTATACTAAAATGAATGCTGGTGACTCCACAAATTGAAAAAGAGGACCACTTCAACTTTATTTCAAAGGACTGTACAATAAATGACTTCCTGAGCTTGGCTGCATTATTTCTGTGGTCAGTGGAGTTTATTCAGTGCCTGTATAAATTACTTCACCTCCTAGTCTGAACAACGACCTTGCAGCCAAAGCACCTCTGTGCCTCATTTACTTCAGCAGAGGTTTCAATAAGCACATCTCTTTGAATTTGTTTTTTCTCCCCTGCTCAAAATTAGCACCAGCAATGAATGAATGAGAATGTTCAAATGCAAAATGCTAATCAGACACATTCTGGCATATTGTAGACCCTAAATGAGATAAAGATTTACATGGGTCACGACTTCTATTACAGAGAATATATATATATATATATATACTTATATAGAACTTTTTTTATCTTTTAGTTTTCTGCTGATTGAAAGAAAATGAACCAGGCATCTCAAAACCAGAAGGTCTCAATGCTTGTCTTGAGTGGTAACTTTTGGTAAAGAATATACCTAAATTTAAATCATTATTCACTGAAAATCTTACTCTAAATCAAAGCTCTAATATCTTAAAATCATTCCAGGTTAGATGTAATTTTCACCAAAATGGCATTGGTTCTTGCATGCATCAGTCGGGAATGCGTCAGAACTATTCCTTTGAGAATACTCATGTCCTTTCCCCCCCCCCAATAAATAGCAATTTTTTTTGATCACCAGATATGGAATCAGGAATAAATGTGTGTTGACATTTAAACTAATTATACTCAGTAACCTTACAGTTTGCAAGGTCACACACACACAAAACAAAACAATCATCACATTATCACCCTGATTTCTCTTAGCATATTAATAATTTTACTAGCATTACAGCGGTATCCACATGTCTGTTAATGCGTTGATGTCAAAATCAAAGAAAAATCATTTCAAAAGCTCATGTAAACTTTATAGAATATTTTTCTCATAGTTAACACATTCAGTGTATTTCTTCCTTTATTTGTGAAGCCTTTCTTTCTTTTCTCTCTATTGTTAATACTTCTAACTTACACTTCACCTTGAATGTTTTTTTTCGCTCTTAGACTGATCTTTATATTTACATCAGGAGTACAGGGGCGGGTTGAAAACACGCTCCAATCCCCACAGCTAAGCAGAGAAACCAGCTGACCTTCTGTCTCATCTATAAACAAACCGCTCTTGTCTTCCCTTAAGGCACATGCAGAAGCCAGGATAGATGTCTCTTGAAAAGGACATCCTATATCTACTGTGTCAGTGTGGAAAGGTGAAGCAGCAGTATCTAGCTGACTTGTCTGTGTGGCTCCCATTTCTCACCTTTCAGCATTCATGTTGACACATTACCCCTTCAACTGCATGGTTCGCAAATCAGTACATTACTGCATTTATTTTAAACTGGCCTGATTTGTATCGGTTTATTGACATCAAAAATTACAATAACGCAAGATAAATAAATAAATAAATATCTGACAGACCTAAATTTAAATATATGATAGTAGATTGTTAGAAAAAAATAAAAATAAAATAAAATAAAATAAAAAACTTCAAGTTAACAATTAACTTTAAGCCTGTATATATAAAAATAAAGCATTATGACACTTTCATAATGCCCCATTTGACATTTTAAAGTGAGTAATTATATAATATAATGCATGTATATATTTATGTACACATAATATGTATTTATACATAGTTATGCACTATGAAAAGGGAAATGTTTAGCTGTTACATTACGAATCTCTTTTAGTCTGTCTGAATGTTACAACTTACTTTTGCTGGTGTAACTTTTTAGGTCAATTAAATCACGTTACATAATATTTTGATGTTAACTGAAACATTACCACATGAAGAAAATTTTAGATTCTTTGACAAAACGTTTTTTTTTTTTTTTTTTTTTTTTTTTTTTTTTTTTTTCTCTCACAGTTTTCTTACATTTGAAGTGTATATAATACATTATAACATATATGGTAAACACCACATTTCATGTTTAAATATACTATACTTTTTAGATATGTAATAATGAATATAGACTGCATTATAATGTAACTTTGGTTACAATTACGACGTCATATTACGTATTACGGAATTATGGAATTATGAACACTTTATAATGCACTTTATGTACTAGCTGAAAGTTAAATTTAGATGCATGATCAGATAAACTAATCGGAGACAATAATCACTTTTTGACCTCAGCTTTACCCTTCAGATAGACTGTAGTGCCATCTATTGAAAAAACATAACTATAAATCACTAACTCATAAAACAGCTCCATCTTATGCGATCTGTATCACATTCTACATCTCTTGAAGACGAGTGCATAAATATTCATCAACTAAATAAGAGAAACGACAGTTTTGCTCGAATATCTGGTAAATCTTATTCTGTACGGGTCCAAAACAAAACATAAGAATGTTTTTTTTTTTTTTTTTTTTCTGATTATCATAAATATTTTTTCCTCCAAATCGCATTTTCTATATTAAAGGGAAATATGGTCATGATTGCGCACTGTCAAATAATAATGAAATTGATTAAATACTCCTCCACATCTAATCATAAAGCAAAAGACTAAAGTGTCCCTACAGGTGCGATTTCCGAGTATAGGTACTGTAAATAAAACATGCGGCATATTATTAACACACACATTTACCTTCTCGTAGGAAGCGAGAGTGGATAAGAATGATGAGAAAACAGCAGATCGCCGCTCCCGCTAGAGCCCACGCAACTCTCAGCATCAGCATCCTGACTGCCTTCAGCATCCACACCACATCTCCATTCTATTGCCATACAACAACCAACACCTTTGCTGCGCTTTTCTTTCACAGATTCAGAAGAATGGAATCCGTTCTTTTTCAAGAGGTGTCAACTCAGGAAAACAATATATTTGATATTTTGGAGCTTTCACCGCCCATTGCAAAAATGTAGCAATTTCCAGTTTGTCTGTGGCTGTTGCGTGAATCTAAGTCCAGTGATGTGCGATCATCCTCTCCAACATTTCTGGTGTATGCACTTAGAGAACTGCGCTGGTCGCTAGATCTGTCACTCTCCTCTGTATTTTCGAATGGTCCTTGCTGTGTATCAGAAGAAACAAGTCAGCTTACAAACAGACGTAATTCCCGCATTAATTCGAACGATCATGTAAAAAAGGTCCCAAACACGACGCATGTGGTGTTGTTGAAATGTTGAGTCTGTATCTCCGCCTCCGTCTGTGCAGTTACCGGGGTTGGATTCTTCTCTTAACGAGCGCACTTTCTCTCCGCTCTGACGCATGCATCGCCTCCACTCGCCTGAAGAGACGCGTTTGAGAAGCGCTCGCCGGCGGATGCGTCACAGCGCATGTTCCTTTAGTCTGACGTCAGAGTTTAAGTCTTAAGTTCTTTCACTGTGCCTTTTTGTGTGCTGAACCTTTCAGAAATGTTGTGCACCGCAGGATTTAAAGACAGCATGAAATCGAACTTTAAGTTGCGTGGCTTTAGGGTCATTTGAGTGCATCGGTATGTTAGTGGGTCATTGGGATTGCGCCATTTGTGAGCTGTGACCCCATGACTTGCTGATATATTTAGCAAGATACCTTATTTGATCGCATTATGCACTATTACCATTTTAATACTGTATCATAGTATAACCTAAACATAAATTTGGCTTTGTTTTTTTTGAAATGCAAAGTAGAACTTTCGAGAAAGTATTGTTTTATAGTATTTTTTCCCCATCTGAAAAATTGGCATGTACCCATCAAAATGTACCCATAAAATATTATATTTTAACTACATATGAAGAGTTCAGATGCAAAACCAGCTAAAAGCCATATCGGTCAAAAATGAGATAACGATACTGAGTGAATGCTCCGGACACATAGTTTACGTCCATCAAATACTTTTACTTCAAACTCGCTAAATTCCAGCCTCAGCCCCAGGGGCAGATATAGAAAATAATTTTTAGGGTGGCAAAGGGGTGGCATGGGGTCTATGAGGGGTGGCAACACCAAAGCAAGCCCCCATGCACAGTTTTTGTGGATTTATAGTCCAACATACACAGTTGTGTTCACAAATGTTGCATTACCATTAAGTAATGATCTATACTGTTTAAAACGAAAAATAAATAACATTTCAGTGTCGGTGTAAATTAACATTTAAGATGTTAATGTTGATGATTTAATGTTAATTTTCTGTTATTAACAGAGGTGGGAATGTCTGTAATCATAACACACTATCAACCATATAATCTAGCAACACCCCAGCAACTGCATAGCATGAGCCTAGCAACCACCCAGAATATCCTAGCAACCAACTAGCAACATGTTAGCAAACATCTATTAACATCTAACTGACCAAACTATTTATGTTATGTTACAAGCCAGCATACATTTGTCTTTCAAACGTTTCAATCTAGTTATTGGAGGTATTCTTAAATGCTTACATTAATTTAAATATATATATATATAGTTTCACTCCTGACACAAGACTATATCTCTAGGTAGTCATTTCTCAGTTCTGCAAAAATGCAGTAGGCTACACATAAAAAAATGGTTATAAATAAGATTTGACACTTTTGAAGGTGTACAACATCTGCTACTGTTTACTGTACATATAGAATAGCAAAATGCCCATCATCTAATGTACTGGTACTGTACTATGTAATTATACTGTATTTGTAAGTATAATACCCATGTAAAAGACTCGTTAATTTCTCTCCTCTCTCCGTTGTTGGATGCAGAGATTCTGATTGGTGTGTCATCAGTTTTGCTACTTAATGTTTAACTTACTTATTGTTAAACTTTTTGAGAAATGTGTCTTTGTTTTGAGCACTGATTAATTGGTTTGGGAAGATGAACTAAATGGGTTAAATTTTGTTAACAATCGAGAAAACTGCAATATGACCAGATAACTCTGCTATTAGTTTCTGTGATCGGTATCTTCTTATTGATTTCATGCTATTATTGTTTCGTCGGATCCGGCAAAAAGGCCTATATACATGATGAAAGTGGAGTGAGCGGTCAGAGAATCGGATCACCAAACAATTACGTGATAAATCTCAGACATATCCGGACAGGATTAGATATCTCAGAGGACTTAAGAGAAGTTAGCCAAGAAGCAGTAATTATCTGATTCACGAACAAATGTAAAACAATTCATTAGTGAACTGGGCCACGCTGTGTTTTTAACTCAAAAAGAACCGGTTCATAAGAGTCATTTGTTAATGAAGTCGAATACGCTCGGCGCGCTGCGTGTGCGTGCAACCATCGTGCACGTTTTATTGAAAGACATGTTTTTTGCTATTATTTTCCGGCTGAAAGTAGCACATGAAACACTGCTTACAATTATATTTTATTCTGTGATCATTCTGGGGTGGCAGATGGGGTGGCACAGCTTTTTCTTAGGGTGGCAGTTGCCACCCCGTGCCACCCCGGTAGATCAGCCCCTGCTCAGCCCAGTCAGAAGTACCAGTACTTACATAGAAACCTATACAAAGTAGCCAGAAATAAATGCTAATTTTAAAGAAAAACATCACATGGATTTAGAGACTTTTGCATCTGAACTCTTCATAGTTCCAGTTACTTTTCCCCAACACACACTCAGGTTAGGTGAATTTGAGACTTTAAAACTGCCCATAACTGTGAGTGAAATCTGTGAGTGTATCTGTCTGTTTCTGTTAGCCCTGTTATAGACTGACCACATGTCCATGGTGCTTCCTTGCCTACGGCTCGAGATGCTGGGATAAGCTCCAGCATGCCTGTGACCCTATGTGGTATATGTTATTTTGTAAAAATCCAGTATTAATTCAGTAAAGAAAAGGTGATTAACCCCTTTTTATGTATGAGTATAAACAGAACAAAATATTTACAAGCAAAACGGCCAAGGCCTGTTCTTCTGTAAGAATTGAGTAGAATATTACACATGCAAAAATATTACTTGCCATGTTTCCCAAAACAATCACTGATGTAGCAGGGAGAAAAAAGTTCAGAAATTAACAAGAGTCTTTTGTCCCCCCCTGAAAATGAAGGAACACTTAACATTAATGCATTTTGATTACTGCAGATGCAAAATAAATAAATAAATAGATACATACATAAATAAATAAAATAATAATAAAAAAAGTCTTATAAAATTTTTCTTCATCTCTGCTTGCATTAATTTACGTGACAATATGATAAAACTTTATGTAGGCCTAACAAATTGCAATTGTTTGTTCTTAAGGGGAGACACTGCAGGTGAATAGTTATCACCTTACTTATCCAGTTGATTGATTACATTGATAACTGCAAACAGTTTTCCAAAATGTTAGGTTTAAATATGTAAATGAGGCATTATTTAATGAAATATGTGCAAATTTGCATACATTTCTAGTACAAAAATCTAAATGCTGGATGAAGTCAGTTTCAAAATTCTTGTTTATTTATTTATTTATTTATTTTTGACATTAGAGTCAAAAGTTTTTACAGAGGGAATTTTGGATGTCTCATTTTTGTCACTCCATAATTCAGAAAATATTTAGAACAGACAGAAAACAATATATTTTCACAATTTTGGGAAGCATAAAATGTAATATATGTATATGTATATAATCAAGCAAAATTATATACGAACAAATCCCTTTGTAAAAACCTTCAGAATTTCAGAATGTAGACAAGAATAAAAATGTAAATGGTTTGTGTAAGTGCTACTGAAGTGGAGATTTATAGCTCAGTCTAGGAGGAAAAAATCATTTTGAGAAAACAGCCTTTAAAAATATGTAAAAGTAGTTAAAGTGTTATAAAAGAAACACTTAACAGTGTATGTTGGATTTCCACTAGTCTGAAAAAATAAATAAATAAACACTTTATGAAAAACCAAAAAGAAAAAAAAAAAAAAAAAGCCAGTGTCTCCCCTTAATATTTTCACAAGAAATATGATTTTTTTATTTTTTTCCCCAACTGTAAATCAATAAATCAGCCACTTTGGATCTGTCAGCATGATACAACAAAGCATTTAACTTTAAATAATGAACATCTTGCATACTTACATATCTTGACAAACAGGCATTGCTCAATCACAAAATAACACTGACTATTCCTGTGTACAAAACACAAAACAAACAAACAAACAAACAAACAAAAAACATGCTACTTCTGTTCTCTCTAATATGGTAGGAAGAACTGTAGTGTAAATTAAATGAACTGAAATGTGGATTGTGTATATGAGGATATTTACTGTGATGAGGTGATTGACAGACCGGTTCAGACACATATACATTAGTGTGGTCTATTAAAAACACAATTATGAGGTGGCAGTATATCCAGAAACATGCCTACTCTTCATCACAAAAAAAAAAAAGAGTGCATAGTTTTAGGGCATATTATAATTGGAATGCAGAATATCGTTTTATTATGATCTTAAGGGTTTGATTTGCAGCATTAATGAAAAATCCAGCCAAGGAAATCTGAAATATACAGTGAGAAGGAAGAAAACTTTAGGTTGGTAATGTTGCATTATGGACAATTTTTTTTAAGAAGACTGATGCATCAAAATCGCAATGTTGTCAATGCTGTTGTTTGCACAGCTAATTTAGAGCCAATTATCAGCATTCGCCAGTGTTTACAATGGGGGCGTTCATTTTTAATTTCTCTGCAGTGCCTGTAACACACTCCCATTGTGATCCATCAATCAGCTGGATGGCAATTAAAGCAGAGCTGTCCAGGAGTGACTGCATGAGGCAAGCAGAGCAGGTGCATCACCTTAAGGATGATGATGACATACACATTGCCAATGAACAGTCCTTGGTCGCGTTGCTCAAAGAGCACCTGTCACTTATATTGACACGCTCCTGCTGTTTCAGCACAAGCGTGCCTTTGGGAACTACTTGAGAGTGGTCAAAGGGTCTGAGATGACCACAAAGATGAGAGCTGAATTTAAGTTGTTGTTTATTCACAAAGCCGACACTTTAAAACTCCTTCATTTAGAGTCTGTAAGAATAAACATAATAGTATGTATTAAGCCACTGCATAAATATGTTTGTTGCCTATAGGAGCAACACTGTGGCAGTGGAATTGGATATGGAGTATAGTACTGTTTTTATTTATTTATTTATTCATTCATTCAATATTATTTATAAATGCATACATATTTTATATTTACTTAATATTTAAATACAAATAAGGCAGGAGTCAGTTCTGTTAGGTTGTGCAGCAGTTTTTAGTGCCTAACCTCCTTGAAGCAATTTTATCTGAATTGGCGCAAATTTCTTAATCCATGTTTCATCAAGCAC
The DNA here is from genome assembly GCF_022985175.1 of Labeo rohita. NCBI lineage: Eukaryota > Metazoa > Chordata > Actinopteri > Cypriniformes > Cyprinidae > Labeo > Labeo rohita. Next base: position 22,964,754 of record NC_066872.1, read on the forward strand.
AAGGCCTTCTCAGATGCTGTTTTAGCAGCAAAGGTAGGGTTTAATGGCTTTTGTAATGCTTTTAAAATTAAATGTTCCACAAGGAACATTTTTTTTTTCTTGGTATACACTATCTCACAGCTGTATCAGGTTTGTTTTTTGGCTAATGTTTTACTACACTGTTTTTATTTTGGAGCACCCATTTTTCATTTCACATTTTTAAAATGATCACACCAGCGATGACATAAGAGTGATGCTGAAGTCCTAAAATAGGCTTATGTGATCGGTTAAGCTGAAAAATCATGGAGTCTAGGAGATAATTATCACTCAGTTCTGAGCAACGACAATGGACCAGAACACCCTAACAACTTCAGCACTATTTTTCAACAATAATGTGTGCCTGTGACATACTACAAGGGAAGGTAATCGCTGTGTCTGCCAGCACACCACCAAGACAACAGAATAGTCTATAAAACCTTTCAGTTCCCAAACTAAGCTTGACTATGAAAACGGAAACAGCTCAGGCTTGAATGAAAACAGCTAGCTGCTTTACAAGCTTTTTTTGTGTCTGTTTTCTTATAAGCCAGAAATTCTCCTCTACTAAACATATTCAGTCAAGATATTATGTTATTCTTCCTGCAACACCGCGTTCTGCAGATTTATTCCCACGTTTATACAGCTCAGTTATGTGTTTGCAACTCAGTTTGTAGCTTTTTAATCAGCTTTAAGCTGCACCACTTCTAAAGCGGTTTTCGCTCCATGATAATACAAATGAATCATATAGCTGTTTTTATATAGAAATACACAAAAAGTATATTTCATACATAGACTGCTGTATTTTAAATAATTTTAACTTTAATACAAACTTTAATAACTTGATTTACCACATAACAAAGCTTTAATACCTAAGGACTCAATACTGCACATGCAATTAGCCGTTTCCTAATTAGCAGAAGAAAGGAAAAAGCAACAATGATAAAATGATAAAATAAATATTTTTTTATTAAATTTCACTGAAAATCTTGCAGTCTGCAAAACCGTTTAGCAGGTTAAGAGTCTTGCGAGGCATGTAACTCCCAACAGAACAAACCCCCCAAGTATTTTTACCACACACCTCTCTGGTTGCATCCATCATTTCCATTTCACTGGAGAGACAAAGATCTCACCTGTTCTCATCCCATTTGTCACCAGTTTTTATGCTGTCATACATGAGTGAATCAGTGTTTGTGTTCCACGCTCCTGCACACTGCCTGATGAATATTCATTAGCCTCTTAAATGCTCAGTCTGTCGACAGCTCATTAACTGCTCAAATAACTTCTGTATAAAGACCGAATTGCTTGGCTTAAAAATAGACAAAGACTGACGTTGTTCAATCAGCACTGATGAAAGACAAACTCTTCAAATCTGCATCAAACACAAAGGTGATATACTTTACATCACAGTCCACCATCAGATCAAAGAAAACATATATTCAAGTATCAGAGAAAATATTCTGGAATTATTATTATTATTATTATTTAATAAGAATCATTTATGAAGATCTGGGACAGTGCCATGTTCAGCTTTTGACAATATCATCACTGTCAAAACATTTCTAAATGAAATGTTGAGTCCTTAAAATGAAAAGGAATTCAGTTCTGCTGTAATGTTATAAAGATTGTTTTTTAATGTCTACTTTGATTATTTCAAATTGTTTTGTGCTTTGAGCATACGAAGTTAGTTAAAAAAGGGGCTGTTTATCATTTCTTCTAAATTAGAGAGAAAAGCAAAGCATTAACAAAAAATGACAGAAAGCCACAGTCATCTGAAAAAAAGAAATAAAATATTTTGTGGTGAGAAAACTTTTGAAAACATGTTAACACCATTATAATAGACTAAATAAGAACTAATACATTCAATATAAGCCATAAAGATTAATTAATAATTAATGTCAGAATTAATTATTTATTTAAAAAAAATGCATATCTTAATTGCTGCTCATTTGTACTGTATGTTGTACTATGCTGCACTTTGTATGTGTGTGTGTGTTTTTTTTTTTTTTTTTTTTTTTTTTTTTTTTTTGCATCATTCTTCATCTTTGAAGCTTTTAATTCAAGGCATTGCATAATGTAAGTACAAATACCTAAACTTCCTGCTTCAGACAGAGAAAGTACCTATTTAACTAAAACCAAAGCAACATTCATTGGTAGTGCACTGAGCTCTGTGTGTCTAATTAAAAAAAAAAAAAAAGTCCCAGAATATTTATTGGTTTTGATATTTAACCCATGGTAGATGTATTCAAATTACAATTGATTGCTAATGGCACACCTGTGAATTTGTCATATGTTTACAAATTTTTCATTTCATCGTTTAATTACCCATTAAAAATAGACGTTTTATATACACACACACTAATATAAGAAACACAGAAACACACAGAAATCTAACTAATATATGTGTAATTAATTTTACAAAAATTAGTTCCATTCCTGGTTAAAAAGTGATTATATTTAGTACAACAAGACTTGGAAAGTTCACTGTTTGTATGACCCCACTTTTCTGTGTTCACAACGCTCTATACAATGTGGAATGGAACTATGTGATTTGTCTTGCAAAACTTTTTTTGAAGTCAGACCACATGTTTTCTTTCAGTATGATCATGCATGTAGTGGTTTTGTGGAGTGGAGCTGGAACCGAGTAGTTACAGAATGCTGTGACCATTTTGATAATAAGACTACAATGAGCTATTGACATTTTTTGGCCACTAATGCCACCAAAAAAAAAAAAAAAGGCATAAAGTGTTCACTTTATGGTTTTGAAAACCCATATCAAACAAAATTTTTGCTAAATGTCTTGTGTATAGACTGTGTCTATGTCCCATACACCTTAGGTTGTATTATCATGCATTCAAAGCCCAATCCAGGACTGAAATTCACTGCATGTCAACAACCCTGGACAAAAACACTGAGGCAGGCAAATAAGAGGAAATCCATACTCACGCTATACTGTTAACACTGCACAGAATAAAGGGACAGTGCAATGAGGATGCATTTATTGAGGACAAAGAGCTACAATATCACCATGCAGACTAAATCAGAGTGTCTGAAAGCAGAAAAACAAGAAAATGCATTGATATGCATGATAAGATGCCCTTATCTCCATTACAGATGGTACTTTTGTCTCTGCATGAGTAAAAATATTGTTTACCTCAAGGAAGGCTTTGCATACAGCAACATACAGCAATAGGATAAATATGAGCTCATATGCATCAAAATATGTGTTTAATTAATAGTGTTGTGAGATTAACCCAACGCAGATAATACTAGGAAATAAATTTCTTTCACCTTTCATCAATTCGTCTTTAATGTCGGTTGTTTGACTGGTGTAGGACCTGCCAGTATGTGATTCAGTTCCACCTACAGGGTTTTTTGTTTGTTTGTTTGTTTGTTTAGATGATCATCTAGGCTATAAATGTCTTGTAAATAATCACTCTAGAAGTGCAGAAAGCGATCTCATGTCCATTTCATTTCACACTTGTGAAAGCCTGTCAAATACAATTTGTCGACTGACAGCTGCTATATCATAAATAAATATTTACAATTTATACGTAGCTTGCAAAAAAATAAAAATAAATAAATAATTAATATATATATAAAGACAAACTATGTGCACATTTATCAGTCAACACCATTGCTGAGCATTTTCTCTTTAAAACTGCAGTGTATCAAAGACAGTCTCAAAAATGTGGCCTGTCCATTTTCTACCATCAATATGTAACCAATCATCTTGCTTTTCATTTCATTAGCAAAGCTAAGGATGTTCATTCTAGAAGGTAGCTCTCTCAGATGGCGAATGGATACATAGTTTGTGTAACATTAGCAACACATTATTAGCTGTCTGATAGCGTGGTCAAGCCAAAGACTAATTGATATCAACTACTGTTACGTGTACAACATTGTAGGTAGCAACTTGGATTCTTGAACATTTCTATGTTATGACCTGAAAATATTTTTACCATATTAGATTTAGTACATTTTGTCATTTGCAGCACATAACTAGCTATATATGTATGTCTTTGCATTAATTAACACTATGAATTAGGTTTAGGGAAAGAAATGTGGTTACACTTTATTTTGATAGTCCACTTTAGACATTCTACTAACTATAAGTAACTTTGCAACTACATGTCAACTAATTCTCATTAATTTACAACTACATGTCTACTAACTCTCAGAGCAGACTGTTAGGTTAGGTTTAGGGTTAGTAGAATACTTGACATATACTTGCAAAGTTTAGAAGAGTGTTAAAAGATATTAAGCAGTCTACTAACACTCCAATGACTAGTTGACATGCAGCTGCAAAGTTACTTACTGTTAGTAGAATGTCTAAAGTGGACTATCAAAATAGAGTGTTACCAAAAATGTTGCCATAGGCATGATTTTCCAATGAGCCTGGGTTGAAATTTTATAATGTACACTCTCTTTTCCCAACTTAAAAGGGAAACACTGTAAGCCATTTGTATGTTGATTTCCCTAAACATAAAAAAATGATATATATCGAAAAATGCTGAAAGTTTATGATTGGACAGTATGTTAATAAACGTGAGGATCAAGGCTGGCATTCCAATTTTGTGGAATCTACACAACTTTCAAAGTTCTACAGGCACAGATTCTATATTTTATTCAATTCACCTACGAATGTGTACTAAACTGCATAAAAAAACATCAAGCTACAACAAGACTAAAAAGGTAAAATAAGGTAAAATTGCCCTCAAACAAAATGTAGGTAGGGCGATAATGGAGAAAAAAAAAAAAACAAGAAAGAATGTTGGCTGCTTTATTACAAAGAAGTGCACACCATGTTGTTTATATGCAGTGGATAACATGCTGTTGATTTTGTAATTTCAATATGACATTAGTCAGGCCACAGGCTGTCAGCGACTCCATCCCCTGAGCCGACTGATTGACAGGCACGCTGAATTCATACCCGCATTGCTCAGTTTCAATTACTCAATAAACATGTGGCCCTCAGTTTAAGTTGTCAGGCCCTCGCTGGAGTGCCTCTGATAAGACATCCTCTCACAGACATGAGGCCCTGTGGGCCCCGGTAAACAAAATTCATTCACACACACAAACACATTCCAAGAGGGAATTTTGCATAGGTGGCTCACATCTGAGTCTGTGTGTGGATCCTAATTCACAGACAAGGAAAATAATTAGACTAATCTGCCGTTACTCATGGCCAAAAGAGTCAGGACATTTGTTGTATTTTCTTTGAAGTGTGCAGAAGGCAACATAAAAGATTTTATTTGTGCTTAAGAGAATCTGAAGTATTCCAAGTGCTTCTGGCAAGTAGATTACCATTGGATTTACAAGTCATGTTTACTGTATGTAGCTTACTCATTCAAGAACAGGAAATGGTCCAAAAGGGCCTTATAATTGCAACATTTGATATTTGCTTCTCATTGCCTACAATGTTTTTTTTTTTTTTTCTGCTAATAATTTCTCAGTGTGTCAAGGACATGATGGGTGTTTCTTTTGTCTGGGAAACAGTACACAGTCAAAATGTGTTCTCTTTTTGCAGCTTAACTACACTCTCCTAATACTGTAAAGTGCATTTTATGTCTAGGCAATGGGATGCCAGCATGGCATAAAATAATGATCCCTTTGGCTACATCCTCCCAGGGTGAAAGAGCGGATGAGTCATGAGCTTAGAAAACCCAACTGAGAATCAATTCAGGGCAACATACAAGTTTTCACAGAACCAATTTATGGCAGTTTCCGATAAACTATTAACAGCAGCACATGCACAAATCCACAAATGTTTTTTGTTGTAAGAGCTGTTATTCCTGATACTTATTTTGGAGAAATTCAGGCCTTTATATAACTTTATACGATGTCTAGGCAAACTTTGGGTGGGACTTTGTAACAAACGGCTAGTAACAGTGATACATAACTAACCATGTTTGTAATTTCAAAACACTACAAAGAGTGTTTGGAGATGTATACAATTAATTGTGGCCTATTTAAAAGCATTTAGTTTAACATTATCTTGTTTGCTGGTATTTCCATTTATAAACAGTGTAGAAATGCATTTGACTAATTACTTTTGCAATTTCACAGCTAAATGGCAATTTAAGAGGCAGCTTTTAGGTGCATCATTGAATTGATTGACTATATTTTGTTGATGTGTGACATCTATGCTTCCTTACCGTTGAAAAGCGCAGTGTACCATCTAGTCATTGATAGTTTCGCATTTAAGATGCAAACATGGTAAATACAGCAAATGTTGGATAGTGGTGGCCATTCTAAATCTCTGAATCATTCTAACTAGAACTACATGAGGTCTTTAAAGTCACAGCATTATTAGAGAATAAAGACTGGTTGAGGAGTTTGAAATGGAATCGATGAAAGGTAACTCCTGCAATATCGTTTCTGCAGCAGCATTGGACTGCTAAGTTGATGAAACAGATCAAGAAGCCCTGCGAATGACTTTGATGAAACATCCGTGACAGTTCGAAGGATGGGCTTGAAGGATTTGATAAGTCTTGCCTCTCTCCTCCTGGTTGGACTCAAAAGAGCGTGTAATCAATCATCCCGATCTAATTTTGGAGCCACACATGGGGTTAGCCGAGACCCATCCTTTAAAGAAGGGGACAGAGTTGATGGGACACATCAAGGCTGCGTCCTGGCCAGACAGACCAGATGTGTTTACTCAGCTCTGCCCGCCCCCTTTTCCGGCTGTGATCATGCTGCATGCTGGGAAATCCTGCTTGGGCCATTATCAACACAAGGCCAGGTGCATCCTGGGAGATTCAAGCCAAGCCTTTATCACAGCCAGGGAGGTGGGAACCAAAGCTGGAGGATCAGAGGTGCCCCGGTGAAGGGACCTAGGCAGAGGCATCTGTAGGGACGCTGCAGTCTGCCACATCAAAGGTTTGTGGAGCCAGAGGTACTGGGCTGGAAATATCAAATCTTGTCAAGAGAACTCTAATGGCCCAGGTCCATTCCAGCATGGCTTGTCGTCAGAGCACAGTCATTTGCTGAACATGTAGCATGACTAAAATGATATTGTTCTCAGTGGTAAAAGGTATGCATTAATGCCCTTGCTAGCAGGGGCCTAACATATACTGACAAAACAACACCAGTAAACAAATCAAAGACAAAAACCGGTCCAGTTCAGGGGCCAGTTGCATAAAAGGTTAAGACTAGTCTTAAAAGTAAGTCAGCTATTTTTTTCTTTAAAGCTGGTCATCATTATTTAAATTCAGTTACATAAAAATGTAGATTAGTCTAAGCTGAATCTAAAAAAATAAGACTGATTGCCCTTTGGCTAACCGCTAGTTGGTCAAACTAGTTCTTAAGACACTGTCTTAACATAGAGGCTAAGTTTATGCAACTGGCCCCAGATTTCAGGAAAAGAAGCATTAATGCTATTTTTACTAGTTTAAATGCTGCATATTATTTAAACTTAAAATTATTTGCAATATACATGCAATATTTGTACTGCCTTTAATTTATCCTGATTTAATGTAATGACTTCGATTTGGTTATGTGTGCTTAATAGTGTGGATAATTGTGCTCTGTTCATTAAACACAATACAATTATATAACTTTCATATAAAAAATATATAATAAAATAGTTCAAAATAATATAAATTGTAATTATACATATTATATAATAATACATTCATCTAGTCTTTTGATTTTGATGTGAAATATGAGCTGGAAAATGTTCTTGACAGTTTTTGAGACTTACTCACCTCATATATGTAACAAGCCCAACAAAAGAAAACGCAGAACAGCAACAGTTTCTGGAACAATCAACAGTGTAAAGTGCCACATGAAGTTGGAGTAACTGCAAAAAAAGGACTTTATCGCCTGAAGGATCAAATGTGCACATTCTCTCCTCTGACTCAACCAAACCTGTCTCGTTTTCATCAATATGCAAAGCACACGAGTCTGCTCTCAAGGCAAGCCATAAAATAGAGGCACAAGTGACACCGGCAGAGTAGGAAACCATCTCAGTGGAGACAGAAGTCTGCCGCTGGGTCTGTAAATGAAAGGGAAGATAATAATTGGGCCTTGGCGGCCATTTTCCTTTCTACTGCACTCAGTATTCCAGTCTTTCGACAGCAGGTGATTTCTGTGATGGCAATTATCATGACCGTTTAAGCTACTGAACTAAGCACATTAGACCCGGGCTTGTTTGCTACATTGAAATGCGAACTGTTTGTGGTTGCTGATAAATCATTATGAAGAGATTGAAACGTCGAGGAGTGGATTGCTTGTGATGCCAAAAGGAGCCAGCTACCCAACTGGCACAGCCACTTTCTTAATAGAATCCCTTTGTTAATACCTTTGACTAAAGGTGTCTGCAGTAGAATTAGGCCATGCTGAGCAGTGAATTTTGCGCTGGTTTCTCACACTGTTAAAATTAAAGCAATGGCTATAATCAGTGTCTTGGCTTTAGTGATTCCCTTTTTCACAGGAAGATGGTGCTTAAAATTGAGCGGAAAATGAGCATTTATTATTATCAAAACAAACTAAATATTGGCAAGATAACAAATGAATGCACAGTGGATTATCAAATTACTATTTTTCCTGCTTGTTTTTTTATTATTATTTTATTTATTTATTTATTTATTATTATTATTTTTCCAGCATTTATACTTCCTTCGAACACTTAATAGACACCCCCCCCCCCCCCCCTCCAAAAAAACTATTAAAATTCATAAATTAAATATATTTAATTAAAATATAATGATTATTCATTAGAAAATAGTCTCACATTATGTACAAAAACAAAATAATCATAGCAGTAAAACTGTTATTAATAGATTAACAGATCCTAGACTCTAGACTAAATCTGATTGATACACATGAACTTGCACATCAGTTGAATTATATATTCATGCAACTCCATTCTGCTCCATAATTACATATTTCTAAATAATATGTAGCAATTCTACCCAAAATTAGCCATGTAGCTCTGTCTACCACAATATAAACCGCTTAAATAGACAAGCTTTACCATCTGACACATTTCCACCGCCACATGTATACAGTATTACCATTTTACAACCCAGCCCTGATCTACCATGACCCATTTCTATGAATAATGGCTTTCCAAGCTTTCCCTAACTCTGATATAACACTCCTACCACCCCACCCCCCTATCTTTCATTGGTCTTCCATTGGGCTCACTTATAATGTAGTTGTCTGGGATTGCATACATTTTCTTCAAATTCAAGACTGCTCCCTTTCTGGTGGGAGCCAATAGATGGCCCTGCATTATACATTCTAGAATAAAACTCTGACATATCTACATTAAAAGAAGAATATTAGTTTAAATATAATTCCCATGCTAGCAAAGTGCATTCACACAGCTTGAAGTTTGCAGTCTTTGTTCTGCTTAAATTGGGTTTGAAGCTGCCAGTGAAGATCAGGCAGGCAGGTAATCCCAGAATGCAAATTGCCTGGAAAAGCCTATCTACTGCATCCTTAAATAAATGAATAGAAGTTTTCGAAAGGGTCAGGACTCCCATGCTCCCAAGTTTACTGTGAGTTTAATGCGATTAGAAAAGCATGCAAACTCACCATCTTTTCTTATTTGAGATTACATAAGGAGTAAGGGGGATGGGGGTCTGCAGTCTTTGTATTTGTTCAAACACTGCCAGATTTCTTCTACATGCCAAAGGAGCAGTTTCGTTACATTATTCAGAGGCTGCAAGACTCCACTTTGGCATGCCTCAAAATTTAACTCAATTATGCCAGGCTAAGAGAGAGTGGGACACAATAGACTAGCTGCACTGCGTGTTTCTATGACTGCAGGCTGAAATGAAGTGACTAGCAGAGATACTCACAATATAAATCTACAGGAGATTAAATCTACACAGGCCTTGCCTCTACTGTCAACACAGGCTTAAGTTTACTCAAAAATTAAAAAATAAAAACAAATAATAAAAGGAGGAAAAAATACAATAAGTAGGGGTACAGATGGACAAATGACATTTTTACTTCAGTATCTGAGGCTGTGCCACTCATAACTTTCAGAAATCTTGTGTGATATTGTTAAATCTAAGTAATAATAATAATAATAAGAAGAAGAAGAAGAATAAAGCATTGGCTTCATGTGACTTAATCCAGGGTGAGTGATTTACTTGACTTACTACATTTACTATGCAGTTACAATGCAGAAAAGTGCAGGGTGAATATTTTGCCTGATGTTTTCTTATGTGCTGAGGCAAGAAAGTCAGAAAGTTTTGTAAGAATGAGTAAATGATGACAAAATTTCAATTTGTTGGATGAACAATTTCTTTAGACCTATGAAAATAAACTAGCTTTTTAACTGTCAAGCCACTTACTTTGTTCCATTTTTTTCTTCTTTTTTTTTTTTGTTGAGTAAAATGCAAAGGGTATTTTCCCAAGGTGACGCAATTACAATTCCCATTTGTCCGTTTAGACAGATTGACAGATCTGCAAAACTTAGACTTATACTGACTGAAATATAATTGCCTTGCTTGGCATGTGTGTGAGCAGTAGAGCAGAAAATGGAAGCTAAATTTTGGCCCACCACACCCCCTGTCCTCCACCCCCTTTACAAAACAGAAGGGTATGTAGAACAGGCAAAGTGGAAAAGCTTCCTCTCAGCTCTTTGCTTTTAAAAATAACAGCCATTTTGGTTAAAAGGGCTGAGCAGAGAGCCAGTGATGTATAACCAAGACCTTGCATTTAATTAAGCTGGCCTCTTCCACTTTTCTGCAAGCATGCATAATCATTTCATACACCGTGATATCATCTGCCTAATGCGCTATTTTACCATACAGTTAAACCTGGGCGATAAATCTCGCGCAGCTTTCTTTTAATAGATGCAGGCTGAATAATGTGTGCATTAGATTACCGGCCCAGCGTTGTGTGTGAGAGGAAATGCTTTACAATGATTAGGGCCACCTCTCCCAGCGGAGACCATCTTCATGCCCCCGCTGCGCTCCTGGCCAATTGTTTATTTCATTTCTTCTGCATCAGATAATGCATTCGATGCACAACACACATGAATATCTGCATGTGAAATGCACCAGCACTGCACAAGTAAGGGTTTGCCCTGCCTTCTAGTTTAAGTCTGAATAAGGTTTTTTAATGTTGCATGACACTGCATGACAAATGATATTGTCTTGTAGGTCAAGAGTGGACAACGCTCTTATCTCTGCTTCCTTCAAGCATAGCTGCCCTTTTTTTTTAGCATTTGCACTCCTGCAAAGGGCTTTGTTTGCAAATGTGTGGTAGGCACGCTTCATCTTATTATGGTAATTACAAATGGAAGACCGAAGTCATTCAGTGGCAGTTATTAACCCCTGAAATTCTATTTCACATTTTCTTTCAACACTCGTTATTATTCAAGATACTGCCGACGTGACTTAACATATCACACTGGGCCACGGTCGCAATGCTCCACCATCCTGCTCATAAGATTTCGAGAACAGTGCCGATGGATTTGTTAATTACCACTTTGACATCTGTCTTCTGTGTGGGAAGGATTAGCAAGGAATAACAGCCATATTCTGATCTCCCCATGACTTACAAAGATTATGACAGACGTCTAAACAGCTCCTTTAATATTAATGAACACCAGCTCAAACTGAACAGAGTAGTTGAGGAGTTTATGCTTAAACATGTACATGGACATCAATCAACATCAAGATTTTTTATTTTTATTTTTTAAAACAGTATAGGCCACATACACTTTCACTACATATACACTACACCTGTGGCATCAATGTTATGACACAAGATAATTTACTTACAATAGACCAGTTTCCATTTGTACAGATGTCAAAAGTATAAAATTATATTGTATACAGTTGTGAAAACATGATGCATTAAGAGCTGGGAGGTGTTAACTTTTTGAATTGGATGATTGGGGTAAATGGTACTTATTTAGTCTTCTGGGAAAGTACTTTAAAAGACAGAATTAACTGAAAAATATGATTTTCAAATAAGAAAAATGTACACATCATCCTGTTCAAAAGTTTACACCCCTGACTCTTAATGCATCATGTTGCCTTCTTGAGCATCAGTGAATATGTTCACCTTTTTGTAACAGTTATGTATAAGTCCATCATTTGTCCTCAGTGTTAAAAGATGGATCTCAATACAGTCAGATACAGTTACTGCTGGAAAGTGGTCAAATATGCAGACGATGCTGGAAAACCACAGAATATGCAAGAATGTGCAAGATTTTTTTTTTTTTTTTGAAGAACAGTTGGCAGTTGAACTGCTCAGGATAGTCAAGGGATTCATGAACAACTATCACAGTTATTTTTATGAACTCAGTTATTATTTTAAAAATCTGTTATGTGGAATAGCTTATTCAGGACAGTCCTTGAAAAAAGTCATTTTCATGATCCCTCTAATTTTGTTCATATTATAAACATTTTGTATATTTTAACATCTCAATAAGGGTGATTTAGTCATTCCCAAACAGTGCTACAGTGTTACCTTACTGAACACTGAAACATTCAAAGGCTGAAGAAATGTTAAATAAGCAGTCACATGTAAAGTGTGGCCTCAATTTCTGTGCTTGAGCTCTATGAAATCCAACCAGTGTCTGAGTACTGACATTGACAAATTAAGTAATTAAATTTATGCAATCTTTGTGCACGGTTAGCCTTTGAATGCTGCCAATGAATGCACAAACTCTGGAGCAGGCTAGTTAAGATATTAGATTGCTTCTGAATTGACAAATCATGGTCGCACCATATGCATATTTAAATTAAGATAACAGATGATTTCAGTTTGCACTGGCTGTCAAGCTTTTGGAATCATTTCTATAAAGAAACATATGCTCATTGTTTACAGTGGCAAGAAGATTATTTTCATATAGCACAACCTACCAAAGAATTATAAGAAGAGTGCATGAGATAAATCAATATGAGGTCTTTTAGTGTGGAGTAAATTCAGTTTGTCTTACAGACATGAATAATAGCTCAAATTTTGTGTTGAGAAGAAGTATGTAACTTCTGCAGCTGAACTGATGATTTTCAACTGGTGGATGGATATGAAAACACTGACAATGCTTTTAACAACTATTTGAAGTTTTGGGACTTTTGAAAGATGCAGCACAATAGCAAAGGGGAATCTTGAAACAGAATGGATTAAAGAATGCATTAATTTTCCTGCCAGTGTCATATAACATGTTTTAACAAGATCACAGCTGTTATAATGTAATGACTACCGCAACCCCCAAGTGCCCCTCGTATAATTCACATGCATGGCAGTGATACAATAGAATCTTTTACGCGGCAGTGCTCGGAGGAGGGTGGAAAGAGACAGTCTTAGCCTCGGGAAGCTAGAAATGAGGCTTAACAAAGTCATGTTTCGTGAGCATGAATGTATGCTGGAATTATACAGCTTCAGTTGAACAAATATCTCTGGGGTTCATTTCCACTGTTGCTAGGAGTTGCCAGTCATCGTATAATAGAGAGTCATCCCATATTTAAGAAAACAGAACTGTGTTCTGCTTGACTGTATTTATTTTTACTATTATTATTATTATTTGTGTTGTTGTTGTTGTTGTTGCATATTACCCACTGAGACTGCTATAGTAATAACTGCATTTGAATTAGATTTGTGAAGTGTAAAATATTAAAATTACAAATTAGAATGAAAAGCATGTTATATATTCTCTCTGAAATCTAGACACCGAACATTGGCTATTTTTAAATGGCTACTCTTGACAACAGGATCAAGGAAGATGAAAGCAAGGCAGCAACTATTCAGGCCTGTTTACACCAGGACAGACATTTGCTGCTGAATTTAGCCAAGTACCGCTCTGGAGAGATTACCACACACTAGGCTCACAGAAAAAAAATAAAATAAATAAAATAAATAAATAAATACAAATAAATAAATAAATAAACCTGCAGAGGTAAGCTAAACAGATTTAGACTTTTGGCTTTTGCCACATACAGAGTTTGTGCGGTCCATGGGTGTGATGTCTGAGGCTACATTTAGCATGTCTGTATTTTTTATTTTTTTTGCATTGGTCTGAACAGACAAAACACATGCCAAACATTCATATAAGTCTAAACAGGCCTTTATTCAGTCAGTTTCTTGTGCAATTTGCTGATGTCCATTTTTATCCTGCATTCATCGGTATTTCAAATAAAAACACTAACAAACAAATTGTAGTCTGACCATCTTTAAATATTTATCCACAGTCACAATTCTGTAGTGTCATTTAGTGCAACTGAATATGTGTGTTAGTCAGATGACATTAAAATCCCTTTATTTCTATAAAGCCAAATGCCACTGTGCCAAAAACCCATGCTGCTGCTCTAACAATGAGCTCTTCACATAGCATCAGTATACTCTCTCCCATCTTCATTTTGTCATCAGTGCACTTCCTGCCATGTCTCTGCTCATGGTCTGACTGGGTCTATCTTGTGTCTATGTTGGTGACTGTAGTTTGATTTTGTCTGGCTGATGGCATCCATCACAGTCCAGAGTTCAATGTCTTGCATCAGCATCACACAACTTCCATCACTCTCCTTTTGACGCTGACCATGTGTCTGATCCTTAGTAGATATTGTAGCTCTGTTAAACCCTATGAGTTTTATATGTAGGCAGTATTTTAAGCCTTCATATGCTGTATTTTAGTGTAAAAGATATGCAAAAACTAAATAACCAAATCATGCTGATTTAGAACTTTCCTACACTGTAAAACAAAACAAAAAAAAGATAAAAAAAAATAAATAAATAAAACTTAAACTTAAATAATTTGTTACCCTGCAGACTTAAAAGTTCAGTCAACTCAGATACGTTAAGTCAACTTGAAATGTTAAGTTGTACTACGTGGAAATTTGAGTTGACTAAACAAACAATTTGGTTTGTTAAACTTAAAAGCTGGGCTTGTTACCCAGCTGCCTTAAAATTTTAAGTTGAATGAACTCAAATGTCAAATATCTAAATGTCCAATAATTGCATGTCCTGTTTTTCTGAGTATCATGTTATTAGCTGATAACCATGCTACTGTCAAACTCTGTTGGAAACAACTATAAGTGTCAGGCTCTGTCACATACGCAACCTCAGTCCTCCCGGTCCTCTTCTGAGTCTATACTTCTCTACATCAACTTCCATGATTGGTTATTAGTCTGCTGTGAAGTCTTTGGTGAAAGCTTTGGGAAAAGGGTTCATCAAGGGTGCATGGCAGCTACAGTGGAGGCACTCTTAAGTATGCCACTGAAGCCCAAAATGACAAATTGGACACCTTAGTATCTAGTGGCTCACCAGACCACAAATTCATATCAAGTGTGCCATTTGGGACAGGGTCTTGGTCAAGGCAATTTTACCAACATAAGTTAAAACAGATAAATATTGCCATACTCTCACTGTAGCAAAACTGGTTCAGGAAGACTGTATTACGGTTAGCGAGTTGCAGTTAAAAGAAAGAACAAAATGTTATACAAAAAAATAGTATTAAGTATATTATTCTATTTATAAATTAACAATTACTTTATTATTAAATACTGTAAAAATAGTTTATTGTTAGTTCACCTTATACATTACATCATAAAATAAATAAATAAATAAAAAAGATGGCGAGCAGAGTATGAAATATTGCCATTAATTTAAATAATAGTTTAAGATTGTGTAAAACTACAAACTTTTCATAAAAGCTTTTTTTTTTTTTTTTTTAACAACACTGTTACTTCACAGGTAATTCTTGGATTATTATTGTGAAACACTACATAAAACATAAAACAGTTACAGTTAACCATTAGCAACCACACAATTACTGGTTTTAAATAAAACAACATGCAACATAACATCATTGCTTCTTAGTCTTTCCCTGGACTGAAGCACAGGCTCTACTCTTCAGAACAATGGTACCACACTAAACTCAAAAAACAGAAACTGTTTAAATCCAAAAAGAACATTAAACACAAACTGATCTCTCTTGACCTCAGCATCATCACTTATTACAAACCACTCTGACTTTACTTCTTTCAAACAAAACTTCTTATTGAGAATTAACATGAGGTTTAGATGTTCATGTTAGAATTAAAATAAAGTTTCAAGTCACCGTTGTGGAGATAAGTGTTTGCTTTATTTGGACTCTTGACCCATTGACTTTTTGGACACTAGTTTTTCTCCAACTGCTCTCATCTGGTTATAGTAAAAATGTGTGAGGAAGTTTGTTTAATAGAAGTTGTTTGTTGATGATAAATGAGTTGTCTTGAGTGAGTATATTGCTTAGATGCATCAGCTTCACATCAAGTGTTTATGCAGAAATCATTTGTGCTGGACTGTGTAAACTCAGACATCAAAAACCTGTGTATGAACCTCAACAATGGTTTCAAAATATGATCACAAAACAAGCTACTAAAAAAACTTTTGTCACAAAAAAAAGCTTTGTTCGTTGTCACCATGTTTGAGATTCATGTGCTAATTCTTGATTTTTGTGTGACTCAAAAAGACAGAACTTTTTTTTTCCACAAATATCTGACTGACGTAACATCATACGACTGCTGTAGGCATGCAAAACTACACTCCTGATGAGATCAGTGAATCAAACCATTATATGATGACTGAATCATCATCAAAAAATAACCAAATTTACTATATCAGATATTTCCTTGCAATTTTTACTATAACAAATGTGCTTTTGAAACAATTACAGCAGCTATAGAGCAAGACTGACGTTATAAACATCAAGGGTCAAGAGACAATTAAAGCAAATGCTTATCTCCACAATAATGACTTCAAACTTTATTACTTTCAATAAAATATCAACATCTAAACATCAGTTAATTCTTAATAAGAAGTTTTGTTTGAAATAAAGTCAAAATGGAATGTAATGAGTGAAGATCTTGAGATCTAGAGAGATCTGTTAGTGTTTAATGTTCTGTTGCCGTCAGTCATGTGGCATTTTATTTATTTATTTTTTACAGTGAAGGTATTTTTATTTAATAATTTAAGAAATACCTGTAGATTATCAGCATTGTCAGATTATTGTGTACGCTTATATTGTATTAATGTTACTAAAATTGGTTTAATAAGCAGGGAAAAAGTCAGTCAGTCAGGCATTTTTTTTAAAAAAAATGCTGTAGGTGAAGCTGGATCACAAATGATTTGCGTGAACATAGAGCATTTATGTAGATCCGGAGGTGCATTCCCTTCACAAACAAATGTAATCCACTGCATCTTCAGCGGCTAAGATGTCGGGAGTAAAAAAGACGACCACTATGTTCATTATTAAATCCAGCAACACCTCATTCGCTCAGTCACAGATATTCTTGTCTAATTTACATCCCTGCTCCGGCATCGAAACAATGGAGGCCGGACTGTTACAGCTGATCTGAGGGAAGATGCTCATGTCAATCAACTATCGTGGGAGCGGCCTCTGTCGGTATGACGCCACACCAACAGGCAACTGAGAATGGCTCGATTTGAAAAAGGGGATATTATTTTTACAGATTAATTAAAAACCACTGCATAGATTTTATCATTATAGGGTAGATTTGTACATACACTGCCAACACACATTAATGTTCAAACAACATTTAAAAGTGAAGTTTGTATCCGATGACCCCTTTAAATATATATGCATAGCTTGTGTATGTGTATGTGTGTGTGTACATAAAGAAACGGTGTTCCAAGTCTTTGAAATACTAAAGCAGACATAGTGGCAGGCTTACTTGAGTCAGTGCCTGCTAGATGGACTGTTGAACAGATGCAGTTGGTTCTTAGTCAGTATACTGTACATCAGGCTGATGTTTGTTGTGATATAGGGTTTTAAAAAAAGTAACAGAGTAACAAACCCTGTTACTCTGATGAAGATGGACTTCGAATGTGTAATCATGTTGTTTTGTAGTATGTAAACAGATGTTGCTAATTAGTAATCGCTAAATATATCAAGTAATGATCAATGAACACAATTCTCCACTGAGACATGCTGCACATTAATGACAGTGTGGAAATCCATGCACAACTGCTGCTTGCAAGCAACTTTAGGAATTTAGAATTTTATTAAGAAAATTAAGAGGTTAATATTTATTCTATCTATCTACTATGCAAACACTACACAAATTTACTTGATAACCAGATACTAAATTAGTACTATTAAATGTTAGTGTCTTTTATTATTGTATAGTATTATTATTATAATGCACAATCCCTCTACCAAGCAATCTGTCATTGACATAAATGTAGGTTGTTTATAATTGCCAATAATGCAGTACAACAACAATACAGAATTGTCACAAGTGAGATTACAAGTGTCTGTTATTAGGCATAAATGCAACATTATTGCCATCT
The DNA here is from genome assembly GCF_022985175.1 of Labeo rohita. Lineage (NCBI taxonomy): Eukaryota > Metazoa > Chordata > Actinopteri > Cypriniformes > Cyprinidae > Labeo > Labeo rohita. The sequence continues at coordinate 22,983,030 of NC_066872.1, forward strand.
GTCATTCTTGTTATATGTCCCAGTGTTGTTAAGTGTGTGTGTTTGCATCTTATTTTCAACGATTTTCTTTTACTGAATGTCAGAAATGTCGAAATACTACTGTTGCTTTGATGTTACTACATCCCATTCATATACTGTAGCATTCTGTGATCCATCAAGCCAGGAAAGCTTTTGAATCATGTTTCTAAGATGTCTTGTCAGGCTCAACTATGCATCACAGTCTGGCAGCCTGTTAAGGTTTTGGCAAAAGATGCATTTGCATGATTGAATGCAGTTGACTTCCACACAATTACCTCTTCCCTAACATGCATTTGTCGAGCAACCCACTCTTTTCTTAAGACAAGTACCTATATGACTTAAAGATAAATGCACCAGATTTTTATAACATTTGTTTTTTGTCTCCAATGTGGTCTACAGTGTTTTCTGACTACATTAGGAAGGCTTTTTTTTTTTTGTTTTCAACAAATGGTTAGTGTTATCCGGATGACGTTTGCCTCAGGACATCAAACTAAATGGTATACAAGCTGTTTTATTTCACATGTAAAACTCTGAATTGTGTGACTTTGATACTTTCTAGCAATAAACCATTATAAAATAAATTGATTTAAATAATAACAATAAACTTTGCAAACTGTCAGAATTTGGAAGTTGCATGTTTAGCCAAAGTTTTAATCATTATTATTTCCAAAAATCATGTGGTAGGGCTTGTGATACTAAAAAACTTCAGTTAATAATTAACAATATTTTTACATTAAATTATGACAAAATTATAACACTGTATGATTGTATTTTTTGGATATGTTAAAAAGGTCAATAGGTTCCCTCTACAGCTTTTAAAAAGTAATGGGACACCAGAGTGTACCCTATTTGTGGAAAGTTCAATTAGCGTAACATGTTATTCCCATGTCAGTTTTATCCATCTGTTCCAGTCTTACTGTCTTACTTTTTATCTTTCATCCACTTCCCAACAGTGTTTCCACCCCAGACACTTCCTGTCACAGCCCGTGAGCGACCACGCATTGATAGACCCCTCCAGGAATTCAAAACGCCAGGGTGGCATTTTCTTTCAAGCAATTGGTTTCCTCAATAATAAAGAAGTGGAGTCATTTTAACAGCCCGCTGCAAGTATGTTAGTAGTCTTCCTTGTCTTTCTACGCCCCTCAAGCAGTGTGTGTGTGTGTGTGTGTGTGTGTTTGAGGTTACAACTGATCATTAAAATTCACACCCTCATCGTTACATCAACCAAGAATGAAGCCAGATTGTTAGCAGCGTGCACGTCCCCTTAAATGAAGAAGACCCTTGTGTGAAATGTCAAAAGTGATGTTTTATGCATGCTACTGTGCCTATTAAAACTAATACCAAATTTAAATTAATTTATGGTGTAACATGCAGATTTAAACAGCAATTAGTGATCAAATTTATGAGAGCCTAGAGGAGATGTCAGGCAATCGGGTTCACATTAATAAACTCTATGCATGTCTGTCTATCTATCTATCTATCTATCTATCTATCTATCTATCCTTATCAACAGGCCAGTTGTTAGGTGAACCAGATGCTAATCTACTCTTTTGCTAACACATAGGCTCAATTTACCAGCACATCTGTTTTTTCCACAAAACATTTTCTGAAGAAAACATGGCCTTCTGTAACTTTTAAGATAATTACAACCTTAATTACATTTGCAGAGAATGTAGCGTTGAGTACAATGAATTGGAAGTGAACACTGACCATAAAACATTCTCTATTATTCAGTCAAATTAGCAGACTGGAACTAACTGTTGTATATTGTCCTACACAGTACATGTAAAAACAAATCCATTCATTTCATGAATGATAGAAACCATATTCCTTAGTATGATACAGCTCTGGCAATGTTTAGCAAAATTTTAAAGTTTCACTATGTGTTACACACATTTTAACTTTGCAAAGATATTTTTTTCCCTGCACAAAAGTGACGACTACGGACAAAAAACCTTGTAAGTCCTTGGAGCTGATAAAATATTCATCCATAAAGATGCCTTCGTTTCTGTAAGAGTTTCATGATGTGCTTGCTAGGCCAGACAGAAAACTTGACAAGTTCCACAAGCCCACGTCTTTACCCTTTGATGCGGACAGTGGTTAAATTGCTCGTGCAGTGGAAAGGGCCTTCGGGTAGCTTTAAAATAGCCAAGGATATTATAATGACTCAATGCTTATTGCACCATATAATACACCATTTGCTCCCCCCCCCCACTTTTTTTTCTTCGTTTGCTTTACAACTAAAACCTCCTGCAGTATCTAAGATCTAATGGGAGTCTTTAATTACCAAAAATGACTTCTGTTTATGCCTTTAAATGGTTTTGATACCATTGACTGAGAGTGTGTATGCATGTGTGTATTTGCGAATGTTTGAGCAATGTGTCAGACTACATGAGCTGTTTTCATGGGGGATGTGTGAATGTGCTGTGGTGCATTGTGGGATGTTTTCAGTGGGCGGGGCTATGGCAATGCGGGTCGGGCCTGTAGCAGGTATGATTCATCAGGGCACATAATTGACCCTGTGGGAGGTGTGATGGAGGAGGAGACCATGGTGCGCTCATCTCTTTTTTTTTCCTGCTCTTCTTTTCCTTTTTTGTTTTCTGTTTCCCTGTTTTAGCTCACTTTCTATTAGTATTTCTTCTTATTTATTTTTGACTCTTTTTATTTGTTCACAGGAACACAGCCAGTAAATATTAGCACACACACTCATAGACACAAAGCACCATATGCTTTGATGGTTAGGCTGTCTGAGCATTTGCAAAAATATAAAATACACTACATCTTACCAACATAATTATCATCTAATTATCATCATAATTATCAGTATATGAAAATATACTGGATGTCATCAAAGTACATATAATATATAAAATATACTAATATCATATAGTTATATAAATAAAAAAGGTGAAAAATATATAGTTTTATAGTTATTTATCTAAGTAAGAAATACTGCATCAATTACTATATTACTAATTATATATATATATATATATATATATATATATATACACATTTTTTTTTTTTTTTTTTTGCAGAAAATTAATTATGCTTACCCACACAAAACTCACTGCCATGATGTTAGCATGTTCTGGGTATTTTTAAGTGTGTTACTATGTGGTTGCTAGAGTGTTCTGGGTAGTTTCTATGGTTCTGCAAGGTGGGTGCTGATTACACCAGGTCAAAAGTCTGGGTCGCAATGATATTATCGCTCAGGTCCCCACTTCAGTGTAACTCTTTGAGATTTTTCTCACATTATTATATTTTCTCACAGGTATCATTTACTAAGTGAACATTATAAGTTTCTAAAATTGTATTCTGGCTGCTTAGAAGAGTAATGGCACACCTCTCATTAACAACTCACAGCAGTATGTACTATTCTTCTCCTTAGTACAAATGGTATGGCAAAAAAATAAAATAATAATACTTGGTTAAACTCTGTGTGAGCAATTAAGCAATATTAGTATGTGATAGTGATATTTGCATTAGCAAGTTATATTGATAAATAATACATTTTATGTTAATTAACATTTAATACTTGTAAATCTATATGAAATAAGTAAGTCTTCTAAAATATTGCCATTATTCTGTGCTTCTACACCAACTGGAACACAAGTTTGAACTATGCATCTGTGGCTCTAACAAAGAACAAACGTATGTCGAGTAGCATCCAGAGGAGGGAGCCAGCGGACAGAACAAAGCCCTCCCCATATCATTCATTAAACAGTCATTACAAACAATCTTTCTCATCATATCATGTTGCTCAATATTAATTTCCACAGCTCTAGTACAGCATGAATACCATTCTGCTATCTCTAACCTCAGCTAACCATATATTTCCACTCTCTGTTGCTCTCCGAAACAAACAAAATCTCCTGTACAAGGATGACATTTGTAGCGGATACTTTGACGATATTTTGCTCTGAGATGCTAATATAAAGAGGCAGCGACTGCATGAATCACTAGTGGGAATGCAGACCTAATTTCGGTTGTGTTTGTGCATTCATCACACAAGGCTCGCTATAAATAAACAAATCAACCATCACAACTTGGTTTGTGTCCCTGCGTTTATGTTTTCAATCTCCTCTGCGAGTAATACCAGCTCTAGCTGTGAGGTGCCAGTCTGGGGTCTTGACAGCAACTCAGACATAGATGTCGTGCGGTGGGCAGCCCATCTAGATGAAGATTAATATCACAGACAACAAGCAGGTCGGGGCAGAGCCGCAGAAGCTGATTTGCTCAGATAGACACAGAGAAACAGACACCCAAATAAAAAAAGAATAGACTGCTAACCACAACAAACACCTAGAACATTGACTGTATAGCCAAGCAGAGAATAAATCATGCCATCACAGTAGAACAACTGAGTGAATGCATCTGAATACATTTATGCACATATTTACATTCATATTAACTCAAATGAGAACTGCAGATACAGCGGCACAGGTTAAACATTCTTTCAGATGTACTGCCACCCAGCCAGGCCTGGGATAGAAAAACAATGCTACAATTCAGACGAGGGATTCAGATATGTGAGTGTCTACTTGTGCGTTTAATTTTCACCTGTATGTGTGCATGTCTTCTACTGCACTCATGTGGACTTCTACCAAATTATTGACTACAGAAAAAAAGAGAGTCAGAGTTTTATTCAGACAGCAAAACGGCTATCAGTCACCTTATTGGCTAAAGTAATGAATCACCTGAGCTTTCAATGGGCTCAGAATATGTTTTTATAGATGTACCAAAGTGGTTTCTGATTACATATTTCTTAATACTAATGTCAAAATTCTTTGGATACATCCTATTTTGCAACTAGGTGTAGTAGTAAAGTGGTCTAAAAAAAAAGGCCTTTTCTTATGAATATATTATAAGACAATATAAAGTCTGTTAAATTTTATAAAACAGTTATAAGATTATAATTTTTTGTTATAGATTATATATAAGATTGTAATAGAGCAGTGTATACACAACTTTCCTTGCCCTTGTGTTTCAGGTTAAAATGTATGTATACATGGGAGGCTTCAAGATATCTATGGTGTGTTAATGAGAGGGGTTGTGTGAGTTTGCCTTTGCATGTCTCTGTGTTTGAATAATGCATTTATAACTGCCTGTGCATTATTTTATTATTTATATATATATATATATATATATATATATATATATATATATAATTTATTTATTTGATCTTTAAAAGGATTTGATCTTTTTTTATTCATTTTAGTGGAGTCTGTTAAGGAAAACTGTACCATCCTAAAATAAGATCCAGCAAATATATTTCTGGATCAAAAATACACGTCCCCTGCCCTTGAGTAGCAATTTAAAGATATACGTATATATGGTCATGTCTAGGACATGCTTTGATAATTCCGTTTCCATGAGCTCATCTCTCCTGGAGGATCCATATTTTTGTTTGTATGTGTGAGTGACACGACAGACACTATACATTATCCTTAAAGTCACATCAATGAAGTGCTACACATCTTTACACACGTAGAAGACGCATCGCACACACCGCAAACTCACCGCAGTACACGATCAGAAGCGCCGTCAACAGCAGCACAGCCCAGAAAGTTGTCGACATCCTCGGCCAGTTAATCGCATCCTTGCGCTTAATCGATCTGACCGCCGGAGCCATGGAAACGCGTGTCGTGAAATCGGGGATAAATTCAGCGTTACAAACCCTCCCGTCCTCTGAGGAAACGTCTCTCTCCACGAGTGATTCTTAAAAAAGACATTTTGAAAATGGACTGCTCATTTCCAAAGCCCCTCAGTAGTCTTTAAGTCCAGTAAATCGAAAATAAAGTCTGTAGTTGACGCGTGATCGATTCAGTGTTCGGTATCCTGGGAAACGGGTAATCCAAAAACAGGCGCGTGAATTCAGATTTTGTCATAAATATTAAACTGCCGACTGCACAGTTTCAGCCAAGTCAAACCTCCGTATAGAGAAACGAAAATATACTCGGTAAAGATTCAATTATTTATGTCGCAACGCCGTGAGAGCTAGCTTAAGAACTGCTCAGTTGCACACTGTGAGGACGTGTTTGATTTCGCTCAGACTTCCAGAGAAAAGATCCCATCGCAAAGCGTCTGGATTTGGCAAATATTCGCTAAGAGGGGATCGAAGTCCCGATCAAGAGACGATGAGGAACATAAAGAGCTGTGAGCAGATGAAATGGAAAGATCTAGAGAGCTCTGAAGCTGCGCAGACCAGTACATGAACTGAAACTTCGTGCCGCCTCAACTTTTACTTACACTGCATGAGAGCGACGACGCGAAAAAAAAACAAAAAAAAAACAAACAATCTCCCGTTATAATTAAGGAACCTGTTAGATCTTGCAATGCAGACATCTTCCTTGATTACAACTGGAACGTTCTCCTTTTGACGCCTCAAGCTGGAGAGCAGACGTGTTGACGGTGTTTTTAATTTGGCATACAGATGACCACTACATTTTTTCTATCTTTCATTTTATCCATCAGTCTCGTATCCTTCAATTATTCGTGACGTGTGGTTAACAGGTTGTGTGTGTGTGTGTGTGTGTGTGTGTGTGTGTGTGTGTTTAAATAAAAGTACAAAAAAAAAAAAAAAAAAATAAAAAAAAAGTGTGAAGAAACAGAGCAGACAGCTTTGAGGAACTTTTCAGCACCAGATGACCTGGACAGCTCCCATCCACACTACTGTCCTTAGAAAGTGGCCATATCAAGAATCTTTTTCTTGCTCCGCTATATGTATATGCGCTATATATGCTATAAGAGCAATGTCTACTTGATCTGACACATAAAACTAGTTGGAATTGATATAACACCAGTTAAATAAATAAATAAACAAATTAATTAATGAATTATCTATTTATCATATTCCATATCAGGTTGATTGACCAGTCTATCAAATGCTTTAACTGAGAGTACCAAACAAACAAACAAAAAAGTGTTTACTCACATTTGGAGTGAAAGCAAATTTGACAGTATTTTAAATTACATAGATAGATAGATAGATAGATAGATAGATGGCCTAAAAGTGATAACCCACTTTTTTTTTTACATTAAACACACATTTATACTTTACTTATCCCACTCACTCACTGTCTTAAAATAGGATATGATGGTGCTTCATTAATTCTTAGTAAAAAACTGAAAAACATTGGTGCCAAACTAATTAAAATATTCAACAGGTGTCAGGTAAGACAAATATATTCTTAATATGGCCAGTTTCTAATGAGTGTAGAAATACAATAGCGGGAGTTGTTCATGTTGCGTGGTGCTGAAACCTCTATTATTCTGCATACATTATTCTACACACTCTACAACTTGCATATGTTGGGAAAGCCTGTCCGTTTCCTTTTTTTTTTTTTTTGAGTTCCTCTCTCTCTGTTCTTATTGGTGCAGTTATTTAATTACAAACTTTAGATTTAAAAAGTTTGGAAATAAGTTGTCCAGAATTACTAATTTTACACACACAACACTGGGGTCTCTGGGACCCTATATGACTTGCAGTCAATATCAACCGAATTTGAGGGTTACATTATTTTATTTATTTATTTATTGCCTAAGAGATGTACTGCGTAATAATAATTTCTTAGTGGAGACATGAACCACATTTAGAAATGCCACATGACTTTGCAGATGCTTTGGGGTGTTTCACCCTTCCCCTGTCTCTTCAAAGTGTGAGTTTCCATTCTACTATGTCCCTTTTAGTCTGCACTGCTCTGTCTCTCTGTGGTTGTGCAGTGCACTACTTAGCAGGAACGCCTCTTTATGTAGTCGCTTGTGATCGACTGAGCATTGACCTTTCACATCACTCTTCTTTTGATCTTTCCGCACTCTACTTCCCCTGTATCAGAATTGAGATTTGTCTTTGAACTCCAGCATGGAGTCTTTCCTTCTATCCCTTTTCTCTTTTATTTACTGTAATTTTCCAAATCACAAAACCATACTGTTAGCAAAGCTGAGACTGCTGTAAGATCTTTTGGAGAGCTTATTGCCAGTGTGCAATTAAAGTTACAAAGTCCAAATAATCTTCATGTTATTTCCAAACCTGTATTATAAAACTGATAGTTCTGGTCCTTGATTCTGATTGGCTGAGCCATGTTCAAAGCTGTAGTAATTTACAGACATACACCTTTGCTTACGTTTGTGTGTTTCTCGGCAACTACAACTGTTTCTGAAGAACTACATTGTTTAGTGGAAGAATAATGATTTTATTAATATCATTACACTTAATTTGCTCTGTTTTATACAAAGTGCCTAACAAAGCCCCTTAGCTGTTATAAATTCACTGTAAACCACAGCTTCTTGGGGCTTATTGCTTTATAGTATTATTTGTTACCTGGAATATAAACAGAGATGTTTAGAAGAATTTTCACATTGCCATTTTTTTATAAAAAGCAAGAAAGTATTGTGACACCCAAATGATAAGAGAAGTAAAGCAGTAGAACAGAGAGAGCTATTTTTAATTGCATGAAAATATATGTTATATTTATATTTCATTCAACAGATGCATTGTTTACCACATCTCCATCATTAGTATCCATAACATGACTATAGCCTGATTAGAATGCATGCTGAACTCGGTACAAACTCTTAGTAAATGTCACTTCTTTAACACTTTAGATGATAACAATTACCAATTTGATACCCCACAATACTCACAACATGTTCACATTTAAATTGTGTGCATTACAAACTTGTCAAAAGTGAAATACTTGTGTTTAAGGACACAGAACTCGGAGTGGACCTGTGGAACTGCTGTTTTTGTTTTTTTTGTTTGTTTTTGTTTTTTTTAGTTTGGTTTTTGCACTCCGAAGAAGGAGGAATTTCAAAACTGTCAGTTGAGTTCACTTCTGAATGCAAGAAAACATTGGTGTAAAATAAGTTTGACTGACTCTTTTTTTTTTATGTCAAAATAAAAATCCATACATACATGCAAACATGCATAAATGTTAGTAACATTCCACCTCTAACAGTACACTGAAAAAAAAGAAAAAGAAAAAAGGGGGGGGACTAAAATGGTTACATCTAAATTAACATTTTAGTCAAATGTATTTTAATATTGCTAAATACTTTATACTAACAAAATTAACTGTTATTGATCAAATTGGGTAGAAACAGCTCTTTAAAATAATGATTGCAGATTACCATCTTTTACAGTGTCTTTATTCTTAATTTATCTTTTTATGTTCTAATGAAAATAAAATAAAATAATATATATTTTTTTCTTGTTTCCTGTTTCACTTACAAATAAATTGGTTGCAAACTTTAACAGGGCTCTAAAGAGATATATATTGATCATTGCTTTATTGATATAATCCCTCTATGTAGTCCTAACCCAACTGTTTTGGCCTCAGAGAATGACCACTAATTACTCAAGTCATGTCAGCTCCAAGAGTAATCTACAGTCAATTCGATTTTTTTTCTCATTCACAGAATAAGACAATATCCAGAGACTGGCCTTTTCTTTACATTTTTTGATAGTGTTGGCATGTGTTGCCATAGTGTGAGCTGTGGAAATATAGGACCTCTGCCTGTGGTATGAAATAGCATTGTTATTTCCAAATCTAACAGAAGCGCATTATCAACATGAGAGCATGATCACTGAGAATTGGGCTAAAATGATTCTTGATGACCTAAGATAAATAGGCTGGTGGTGTGCTGTCTTGCAATGTAACAAACATGATTTAGGGTACGTAGTTCATAGCACATTAGCTCCTCTTTAGTTGTTGAAATGCCAGGCTAAAAAGAGTGGGAAATACATATCTCTAAATAATACTACAATTGAAACGTTCTTACACTGGACTAACAAGCAAGTTGGACTACTGATCATTATTTTTGTGGATTCACTATTATACTATAACATCCATTTATTACTGAATCTTGCCTGCAGCCTTTACATGACTCGGAAATGCAATGATTATTGACTTGTTTACTTGGGTGGAATTCACACAGTAATTTCAGCAACAGCTCTATTCTGAAAGCCTAAATTATTGCTAGAAACATCCTGCCAAAAGCAAAACAAAATGAGATTTGGTAACCAGTGAGGGTTTGGATGTTGCAAGCAAGCCAATATGTGCAAACGTGCAACCAAGCATCACTTTCTGATACAAGTCAAAAATCAACATAATTTTGTCTCGTAGTGTGTTTCATTTCACAAGCTGCTAGGTATACATGCGTGCAAAAGTCTTTAGTGTCATTTGTTTCAGATGTTTGCATTGATTTTACTGCAACCAGTAAATGAACAGGCTTCTTTGACATCTTGACAGAAATCATTTCTACGAACACTATTGTTAATATCACATTATTCACTCCACATGAAAAGAGGATTATTATCGCATAATGAAGTCTGTGTCAACAATGACGTGACGGAGTGGCTTCCCTCGCAAGAATGTTTTTCTTTTGGAATTAAGAAGAAAAAAACTTTTAATGGGATCCAGACAATAACAATTATCTGCAGGCAAATTCGCTTTCTTCTGAATATGGTCCCATTAATTGCATTTACGTACTTTCAAATGAAGTATGTCGAATGCTTTTAGTCAACGATTCCCAAACCAATTTGCATGGTAATGAATATATTTCATTGGGATCTGAAATGGTCCCTGGATGTGTTTCTGCTCTGGCTAGCAAATTACGAGCAGGACGTTCATGGGTTTGCAGTGATTACAACCTCCTTCATATATAAGTGGATATGTGCGTGTAAAACGTTAATTGTATTGCCCTACAAGTATAACACCAGAGCTTCAAGAGCTCTAACAAACCAGCCTGATCTAACTGTCTACATGGGTATCTGTATGTAACACTTGTAATACTGAACAAAAAAAGTACAGTACATATTTGGATAGATAATGAAATATAGAAAGGGTTTATTGACATCTGTAGTAATCTAAGAAAAAAAAAAATCTACCATTTATTATATTATAAATATAGAAAATATTTGGAAAGCCACACATGTAGCATGTAGCTTTCATTATCCAATGGAACAAGATTTTGAACAACCAGAGCTGGCCTCCTGGCCAAACTGAGCAAGTGGAGAATGGTATTGGTTGGACTGGTGACTAAGAAGCTGATGGTCAGTCTAGCTGAGCTTCTTGATCATCATCTGACCAGGACTACGTTTCTCAAAAACATCGTAAGTTGATCGTAGAGACCATTGGTGTCAATGGGTCTAGGATCTACTTATGATGCTTTTAGGAAATGCAGCCCAGGTCTCTCTGGAACAAGAGATTTTAATATCTCAATGAGACTGGCTAGTTAAAATGAAATAATAAATGGAAAAGGGGGAAACTTACAGAAGGACAAACATCACAGCAACACTCCACCGATCTGAGTTAGGGTTAGGCTCACTGGAAATATGTGCCTCTATATACATTTCTGCAACACCGTAATTACGTACCTTACTTCATGTTTAGTGGCAGTTTCAAAGTAAAATGTCCAGAGTGGCGCTAAAACCCACGTTCAATAAAGCTGTATATGTGACGACAACATTCAGAAGTATCAATTCTTCAAATCGTTTAGGATGTTAAAATAGTTTTGAAGCCATAATATAATAGTTTATATATATATATATATATATATATATATATATATATATATTAAAATAATTGTGAAATTAGGCTTTATTATTCAAAGCTCTGTGTGTCAGTAACATTTTGTGTGAAAAGTAATAAAGGTTTTCAGAGTTTTACTGCCTCTAGTGTTAATTTCAGCTGGAAACTGCAGTGATTCGTAGATAAAGGTATGTTTTTTTGTTGTTATTGTTGTTTTGTTTTTGTTTTTTTTTTTTGTTTTTTTGTTTTGTTTTGATTTGTTTTCCAGTATTGCAGAAATGTATATAGAGGCACGTATTTCCAATGAGCTTATGTTGCATGTGGGCTTCATGATGGTGTGGCCAGACTTAATTGTCTCCTCAGTGAAGACACATGAAAACCCACTTGGAATATGCAAAAAAACAAACAAACCAAAAAAAAAACCTAAAGAACTCTCAGACTGTGAGAAACAAGTTTTTCTGGTCTAATGAACCTCATTTTCAAGCATCTTGTCTGGAGGAAAGTAGGCACTGCACAGTACCATCCCAAAAGTAAAGTGTGGTGGTGCCCAGCTTACACAACCTGATTTTACCAAGTACGACATATTCCTGGATCAACATCTTTGTTGACCCTGGAACAACATTGTGATTACTCATGGGTAAGGTTAGGTTTAGGTGTATAGGGATGTGGTCAAGATTAAATTTTTGGATTAAAATGTTGTTCCAGGGTCAACAAAATATGCTGACCCAGGAATACATCTAACTCAGCAAAATCAGGATGTGTGTAGCAGCCTCATGCTATAGGGGTGGTATTCAGAGCCAAAACTTTTAAAGACAAGTAATATCCTGACAGTTAAAAGTGTTTTATAGCCTACTGAATCATACTCAGACTTAATGTTGGCAACAATAAAACCACACAGAACTGCCAGGTGACTTATTTCTTAGCATAAAAGAGGACAATGGGACAAGAGGAATACCAAATTATTGTTTTAAGTGTGAAAATATAGCAGAAGTAGCACCGACATTCAAAAACAATGCACTTGTGACAAGGCTCCTGAAATAATCAGGTCTTCACTTTAAGTTGTCATTTAGTGATGAAAATCCTTCAGTGGACATGTATTTCACTCAGTCTTAACGCTCTTGAGTGGCTGTGGGGGATTCTGTAGAGACGAGCTGAGCAAAACTCCCTATTAAAGACCAGGACATTTAAGGAAGTCATCCTCCAGGAGTTAAACAGGACAGATGTGAAAATTTGTCATGAACTTGTACACTCAGTGCCAAGAAGGGTCAGAGCAGTGAACTTGGAGTTATGGAGGACATATTAAGTACTAGAATATTATACATTTGCTGAATTAAATCTAGGGTTTACTCATTTCTGCAATCCTTTATTCAAACAAAATTGGCTAATTTACTTATTTTACAGAAAATATTGGCATATTATTTTGTTGTTTTATTAAGTATATGTTTAATACATTTCAATTTTGCCATCTTCCCATGAATTATATTAGAAATCATTAAGAAACTACATCTTTTATATTTATTCAAAGGGGGTGTATTCATTTATGCTGTGCACTGTAACTGCCAAATGCAGATGCAATTTAACATAAGGCAGCAATATAACAAAGCATGCTAAATAAATAAATACATAAATTCAATTCTCCTGCATTCATCGTAAGAAGTACATTTATTTACAATTATTTGCATTTTAGATGCAGTCAGTGAGACAGTATTGTATGTTTTAGTGTCTAGGGAAACATGTAAATAGTAAAGTACTGAATACTGTACATACGTAACATTTGAATATTCATGAACTAATGTTAAAAGAACAGATGAATTTCACCATAATCCACCTTTATTCAACATCATTCAAAAACAGTCTAGCATACTATGTCATGCTATATGTGTAGTCTTTTAAGTATGATTGTTTTTGATTCTTCACTTCCAGGTTGCTTCAGCAGTTCCTGCTTTTGTGGACCCCTCAAAGATATTGATTCTATTGACTACCACACACCACCACTGCTGAGTTGATGTTGTTTTTCATTCAGAGGTGGCAGAATAGAATGTGATACATTACTTTAGTCGGCTGTCACCTTCTGTTCAGAAATTAGCTGGTCAGAGAGGCTAGGTCCAGTTCCTGGACTGCCACAAAAGTCCAATGTCATGACTCCTGCCTGAGACCCCAGTCCATCAAAGCGGAAATCTTCCAGATGACCTCAATTTCACCAGTGATCTATGACTATGAAGTGGTTGTCTGATGACAGCGGGGGGAAAGGACTTTCTCTCAACTGTTATTAGAATGTTCAGGGTCTCTTCTTGAATTGATTGTGGGAAACTGGGAAGCTGGTGCAAAGCACGAAAATATCATTGCAAACCTTGGGTCTCTTTTTTTTTTTTCCTGTGACACTTTCAGACATGGTGAGCGATTTGTCGAAGCCATTTTTAGTACAACTTTTAGTAAAGCACAGACTTTTTAAAATTTCTACAAATGTTCAGGTTAAATACACATTAAGTTTCTGTGTCATGTGGTTTATTTTTAATTCAAATTAGAATAATAATAATAAAAAATACAGTAGTAAGTAAACTTAGAACAGAAGTCTGGGGGCAAGACATTGCACCAGAAGAAGAAGGAAAAAAAAAAGGGATAAAATACACATTAGCCATGTTTAGATGCACCCACATAATCTGTGTAATTAAAAAAATGTTATACATTATTATATTTTAAAAGTACATAGTTATATTTACATCTACTTGTAACTATATCATTACTTTATACACAAGACTAATGTGATAATATTTGATTATGTCATTCAGTTATTCATGTTATTCAGTCTGTCATTAACCTCTCTTTACTGACTTGCATTACTCTAAACATATTTTTTGTTTGTTTTCAAAAAAATGAGGTGCAAGGCAAAATTCACACAGATGCTGCCAGTACAGCATAAAAAAATAATTCACCCAAAAATTATTATTCTGTCATAATTTACACACCCTCATGAATTATTCAATTCGTAAATCAGTATTATTCAGTTCCAAACCCATATAACTGTATTGCTTCTGTGGAACACAAAAGGAGAATTTCTGACAGAGAATTAATGACAAAACAAGCAACACATTATGTAAAATAAGTCCATAATTAATTAGCTTCAAGTTTTATGAAGCCATTGTATGTATAGGCAAATTGAGACACTTCTTGTGATTGAGATGACTGACCAAAAAAAAAAATAAAAAGAAAAAAAAAAGGCCCAATTATTCTGAATTTATCATGACTTTTGTTTTCTTGTTTCTGACCTTTGTTTAGGCCTGAGGTATTTCCAAAATTGTGTACTGTCTGTGTTGGTACTACATTTGAATGTTAACTAACTTTACGACCATTAAGAAGTATGTTTTATATACTATAAATATGGGAAATATGACATACTTCAACATACTTCATAATTCGGACAAACTACATCTGCCTACGACCTACCAGTGTCATTCACTGCCATGCACAAATGTCATGGGGTAGTAAAGTGTCCAGTGACTGTGCATTTCAGAATCCTGGTGGAAGTAGTAGGTCAGGTACTTTTCACCTACTTTTTAAATACTATGAATTCGGACATAGGGGACTATGTTAGGCAGAAACTAACGCAGGGTTAATTGTAACACATGTGGTTTAAATATTTCGACACATGCTAGCATAACCAACGCACAGATGGGGAAAGTTGTAACACTGCATTACAGTGTCCCCCGCTATATTAAACTATGCTATTCTATGAAATTAGAGATGTAATTTATTTTTATGGATTTTAATGAGAAACTACAGGAAACAGGTGAATAATGACTGACAATCGATGTTTAGTTTTCAGAAATTATTATTTCAAGAAATGTAAAGCATTTGGGCTGGTCTTGTGTTCTATGAGAGCTGCGTGTGAAGGAAGGGGTGTTTTTTCTGAATGTGCTTCTTCATTTGCGCACATTGTTTTGAACTATACTGTATAGCTGTGTTTTATGATCAGGGCCATCCTAAGCATGGTTGCGATGTGTTCATTGTCAACTCCAAAATTAGATATTTTTTAATTCTTAAAAAACACCATTATTTTATTTGAAAAAGTTAAAGATTTTATTTTATTGACAAAATATTTTTGTCTGTCTTGCATATTTTTTCATTAGATCAGATACCATTTTAAGCTGTCATATGGTCATATTACAACGTGCCCCTCACGTGTTACAATGTACCCCACCTACGGGACATGTTGTCACATACCTTCCTTTCTTTTGAGGTAAATGACGAAAAACGTAAAAGCTACATATTTATACTAGACAAGTGTGAAATTAATGTGGATAAAAAAATTATACTTTGAACCCCAAGTGGATTTACCCAAACTGAGAGTGGTGTGCCCCACGCTCCCCTACTACTTTTTTTCATACTGTTTTTCACATACTCTATAGTAGGGAAGCATTTGATTTCAGATGCAGTCCTGGTTTTCTTAGTTACTGTAGTCACTTGTTTGTTTGTTGATTAGTCAAATCAAATCAAATCACCTTTATTTATATACCGCCTTTAACAATACCGAATTGTGACAAGGTGGCTGTACAGTATTAAATAGGAAATAGTACATCAACAAATCAAAGGGCAACAGTAAACACTCAATTTTCAGGTAAAGGTAGTTAATCAAATACAACAAAATAAAATACAATATTACAAAATAAAATACAATATTAGTCCCACCTATGCTGTGTTTTCTCCCTTATTTAGCCAATGCACTTATGTTTTCCTGGTTTGCTTTTTTCCTGATGGTGTTTTCTGTATTCCTGAGCTGCAGAGTGTTTTGTTTTCTTTGAATAACAACAGAGATCCTTACACTTACTCTCCTTGCATGAACCTATCTGTTACAGAATTATTATAAGGCTTTTAGTGGAAATTTAAGTATTATTCACTGAAAACCCTTTCCCAAAACTCTGAAATGTACTACAAAATTTGTGTTGAATAGAAAAATACTATGCCATTGATCTAACTTCACATCATATTTAAATTAAAAGCTACATCATAGGGGAATTGTAGTCTGTTCAAAGATATACACTTCAAAAGACTCACTAGTGTATGAATAATATGTACTACTTTTGGAATGTATGAACTTGACTTCTCTATTCAGCAGAAGAAGAAAAAAATCAATAACATATGATCACGGTAGAATTTGTTTTAGTTAAAGCTATTTTAGGCATTTCAGGTTATGCCTCTTTGCTTTCCTAAAATGTGACTAAATAAAAAATGGTTATGACCCTTTTAATTCTCTGCAATAATGTGGCTTTACAATGCTCAAAATGCATTAATAGAATTTACAAAGTGTCAATTTGCCTGTGATAAACTATGGAAGATCCAAGAAAAAATCTATTAAGTTGCATGTAATGGGCTTAGAAATGCTCAGAGGCTCTCATTAATTTACAAATGCTTTTACATGCTACTTAAACAGCAATGATTTTGGGAAACTTGCCATAGAGATTAAGTACTACTTACATCTGACTAATGTTCTACTTGCTTCAGGAAAGCCGATCCTGATCAGTTTCGGTCAGCTCTGAATGTTCCAGTCAGTTTATGGAATTCACACAAAACAGACTGACTCATTTTTCATGTCAAATGAGATATTAGCAATAACGGAATGAAAAAAAAAAGAAATGAACAGTGATATAAAACATTTAATTTCACAGGCTTTTTTTCTTTTTAAAGATTCTATACAGTTTGATACAAAATCATTACAACCTTTGCCTTTTACTGTTTTAACTTTTTTTTTTTCTTTGCTGCTATCCAAAATGTTTCTGGCTCTACACTGCCCTGCCTGTTAGTGATCCAGCCATTGAAGCTTGTACAGTCTTGTCAGCACTACAAAGTAAAATCTATCATTCCCGTGCAACTCCAGAACTCTTCTTCACTTGCTATTTCTTCTTGCTTTCTATCTCATCCCTCACTAACACCTTCCCTGCCTCTCCCTTCCATCACTGTCAATCAGAGAGAGACTGGAGTGTGCAGCTGTTCTAACACCCACAGAAAGAAAGACAGACAGACGGACATTTATTCTGGACAGGATGTTATACTCTGTCCCAGAGTGCAGTTGGGAAATATTTGTCAGCTATAAACACTACAAAAGTGCAAGAGCAAAATTGACCATCATTACATTAAGTTGTTTTCTTCAAAATTCATAGCTCTTCAATAAATCAAGGATTATTTATGACAACAAAATAACACATTTGCTGGAACTTAAGTATGTTTTTTTCCCCTCTCTCCATATTGATTTGCTTGACAGGTAAGGACATTCTGTCCTTTATGCTCAGCAGTTTTGAGCATGATTAAGTGTTCATTACATCTTACCCCCCTGCTGACTTAATTAATTAATCCCTGAAATAAATTCATTCGAACTATGTTTTATGTACACATAATATGTTAATCTAACAACTCAAATATTGGCATATGAGGAACTTTTTAGAACAAAGCCCAGTTGGTTTGATTGTGAGTTTTGGAACAGATTTAAATGTTCAACTTTTTGGATTTTTATCAATAATTAGTTCCTAAAGAAAGCTTCCTAAAGAAAACTTTAGTATCGTTAACTAAGGTAGGCATCACTATTACTATTGCTTATACTTAGGGTTAGTTCTGAATAAAACTGCATAGCAAAACACTTTCCCCTGGCAATTAACCATAGCCCTCCAGCTTTGTGGTGGCAGGTTTTACACAGTCAAGCACCACTAAAGATCTTGTTTACTTAAATAAAGTTGCAGTATTTATTTTGGTCTCTGTCTGCGTTTATTCAGAAGGGAATTTGTCAACATGAACTGTAGTCATTAAAGCAAAGGAGAACAAGGCAATGGGCCAGAAATGGTGTTTCTTTGTTCAGAAAAACAGGTCAACATGTTTAGAGGTTCTGGCAGAGATGATGTGAGCCTGTCCCACCACAGACTCTCAGTGGGTCTCCGGAGTGATTTCAGGCATTCAAGGCTTTCCTCTGTCTCTTCAGAGCATTTTTAGCTGCCAATCAGGTGCTCAATCTGCGTCTGTGCCACATCAAGTCAGGAGAGTAGGTAGAAGTACCACAGCCAAGCACCCGTCAATGACATCTGCGAAAGACATCTGCTCCCATCCGCTAAAGGCCTGCTAATCCCACCATTTATTTGTATGCCATCTAGCATGTGATATCCCTGATGGTGGGGAAGAATAAGGGGAAAAAGACAGAAGGAAAGAGATTGAAAGGTCGGTCATCAGGAATATTGAGAAAGGAATTTGTTAATTACTTCCAAGTCTGTAGCTCAATGCATAGCCAGTCTTTTGACTTTTGGCATAAAGTCTGGTATACATTTTAGATTATCCTGCCACAAACTGCCCAATCAGAAAGTGACAATCTGACATACATGTAAAGCCAAAAACCACAGTTTGTTGTGTGCACATTGCAAAACACATTCCAATTCCATTTCTGAAAGAAATGAGGAAGAATTAAAACATTATGCATTTCCAACAATAATACTACTTCAGATACACTACTGGTCAAAATTAAATAATTGTTTTGTTTGTTTGTCTGTTTGTTTGTTGATTGAAACAGGTCTCAGTAATATTGTGGAAAAAAAAATAGTTACATATATATTTTAAATGCAATTTATCCCTGTAATGCAAAGCCGTTATTCCAGTCTTCAGTGTCACATGATCCTTCAGAAAATAGGCTGATTTGGTGCTCAAGAAACATTTCTTATTATTATCAGTGTTGAAAACGCTTTTTTTTTTTTGATCCCTAAAGAATTTGATTTTTTTTTTTTCAAGGACACACTGAACTGATCAAATGTGACCGTAAAGACATTTGTAATGTTACCATGTTTTTTGACCTTTCTATTCATCAAAGAATCCTAAAAAGTATGTTTCTACATAAATATTAAGTAGCAAAAGCTGTTTTAACATTGATAATATTAGGAACAATTATTAATAGTTGATCACCCATAATTGATAAAAACTGAGAACCTTTTTTTTTTTTTTTCTGAAGGATGACGTAACACTGAACACTGTGGTAATATCTGCTGAGAATTCAGATTAGCCCTCACATGAATAGATTACATTTTAAAATATAACTAAAATATAAATATGTTATTTTAAATGATAATAATACTACACAATATTACTGTGACTTCTTTTAAAAAACATTTAAAAAAATCTGGTAACACTTTATGTGAAGCCTTTATATATAATGCATAAAAGTAGTTTGAATGCATTAATTACATGAAATGCACATTTTAATGTATTGTATGTTCTCATGATGAATTGTAACCACAGTTATAACACATTATAATACTTACCTATTTATAAATTTAGTAAAACATTACCAAAAATCTTCTATACTTCCAAAATGATTCAATATTTTTTACTTAGTATATCTGTATAGTTAACATCTAAAATGTTTTGAATGGCTTGTCATGTAACATAGTGGTTTTTGTTCAGTGCAGACAGACAACTTGCTTGTCACTGAACACTATTTGCAATCTGGTTAGTACACAATGTTATGAGGTTCCATTTTAGGGAGCTGCCTTAGAAGGCAGCTGCCCATGCGGGCAGTAGACAGCTCACTAGGTTTTGGAACAGAGCTATGATGGCCTGTCTCTCTCTCTCTCTCTGCTTTAAGGAACGGTACGCCATGCCTGGTGACTGTGTTTGATGGATGGGGCCATTATTGTCCTCTCTGCAGTGAGCTGTAATACCACATCTTAAGTGCATGGTCCGCCTGGATGTCTCTATCTCGCTGTGAATGCGTGCATCTGTATACATACAAGCAAAATGGCAGTTACATGATTCTGATCTCTCTTTAGACCATCATATTATACCACAATGATTTAAGAGGTTAGAGGAAGGTCAGACATATATAGACTTGATCTCTTTTGACAAATGCACACTTCTGTAAATCCCAAGAAATGCTGCCAAGAACCTACAAGCTATCTATATCCATAATGTTTTCCTCTTTATGCAGTTGCCCACAAGGTCTCTATGGCTTTGTATTCTTCTGGCCAAATGTAGCATTTAATGGTGCAGGGACAAGGGCATCTGGGATATTTATGTATTTGTTATTTCATGCATTCATTTGGAGGCAATCATGTCCCAAAAATGTATTCTATTTCTCTACTACCTCAAGTGTGCAGCCTTGCTTTAGCAAGCTGAAGGTCAAGGGTTTGAATCACACATCATACTGATAAAATGTATACTTTAAATGCATTGTAAATTCTTGTAGCGCTTTTCAAGCAAATACATGTAAATATAATAACTACACAATCATTACACATTTACACAAAAAGGGGAAAAGTATGGAAAAAAGTATACTTTTCAAAAAAAGCATGACTAAGCAGAAACCTTTAAAATTTAACACTAGTCTATGTAAAATGCTCAGCTACTCGAGAAAATGCTCAAGAAGCTTCCTTGTACTAAAAAAAAGTCCTGAAACAGCTTCGTTCTCTCCTTGTTGAGTGGTTGGCGAGGTGAGAGAAAGAAAGAAAATAGAAAGCATAGTTGGAAGCGTGTGATTGCGTTCTGCCTAATAAATGAAATTAGAGTAACTTTAATAAACGAGGATGAGGCAATAAGGAAACCCGCTGAGAAATTAGCCTTTCATCTCGTGAACAGAATGAAGATCCTTGGCTGAGCGTAGCCCACAGCCACAATTTAACTGGAGAAATGGCTGGAAATTCAGTATGACTGTAAAGTGCCTCGATCTGAAAATGTGAAGCTGCTCCTCTTTTAGGCTTCTCATACAACTGCACCGTGTCAGATATGATTCTACACAATATCCTTCTTACACACACAGCTTACACAGCGTTAATAGAGCTCTAGTTTAGCCTGACAGTCTGAGCTTTATGTAATGTAAGTCACTGTGATATTCCCCAGAAGAGTGTTAAATCCCAGACACATTCATTATGTCTAATAGTGTCTAAGTTAGCAATCTGCTTGGTGTTTCAAACATCTGCATCCCACCAATGGCATCAATAAACGATTAAGTCTAAAATTCTACACTACCCTTAAAGTGGCTATGCTAGTAGCCAAGTAACCATGCCTACTCGCACTTTTATCTTTTGACTACCATGAGGGACAGACTTTGAAGCTTATTCTAAATAAATTAATTAATTAAAAGAACAAGTTCAATTGTACAGCTTGCAGCTTCTCAGTCGATTTCTATTTCATGAGAAGACAACTATTTTATGAGTTGGCGATTTTGTGTGGAAGCTGTGTGCACTAAAAAAAACAAAAAAAAAAAAAAACAGGAAGGTCCACCCTGAATCTCACCCTTGTGCACAAAGACAAGTTTACTTCCAGAACAAAAATGTACAGATAATTTACTCACCCCCTTGTCATCCAAGATGTTCATGTCTTTCTTTCTTCAGTCGTAAAGAAATTATGTTTTTTGAGGAAAACATTTCAGGAATGTTCTCCATATGGTGGACTTCAATGGTGCCCATGAGTTTGAACGTCCAAAATGCAGTTTAAATGCAGCTTCAAAAAGCTCCAAACAATCCTAGCCAAGGAAGAAGGGTCTGGAAAACAATCTGTTTTCTGAAAAAGAAAATTTACAATTTAAATACTTTTTAACCTCAAATGCTCGTCTTGTCTAGTTCTGCATTGTGTATGTGTAGTCTGTGCATCATCGGGTCAAGACAGTTAGGGTATGTCAAAAAACTTCAATCTCATTTTCTCCCTCAACTTCAAAATTGTCCTACACCTGTTTTACATTTTGTAAAGGGCATTTGACCTTCTTTGGATGTTCACTTTGTAAACACTGTGTTTGTACTTCTGCAGCGATGTAGGACGATTTTGAAGTTGAGGGAGGAAATGAGATGGGAGTTTTTCGACATACCCTAACTGTCATAAACAGGAATACACATAGTTCAGTAGAGCCAGACCAAGACAAGCGTTTGCGGTTAAAAAGTATACATGGTAGTAAATTGTAATTTTTTTTTTTGGAAAATAACCGATCATTTTGCTAGATAAGACCCTTCTTCCATGGCTGGGATCATTTACAGCCTTTTGAAGCTGCATTTAAACTGCATTTTGGAAGTTCAAACTCGGGGGCACCATAGAAGTCCATTATATAGAGGGAATGCTGAAATGTTTTCCTAAAATAAAAAAAATAAATAAATAAAAAAAATGCAATATTGCATACAATAACATTACAATAATGTTACCACATGCAATAATGTGTGCATTTTATTTTATTTTATTTTATTTTTTAATTTCAAATAGAAAACTAAATTCTGAATGTTTTTTTTTTTTCCAGGTAACCTAAAAATGTGCTTTATGTTGTGTCATCAAGACAAAAATGTTATTTATTCAAATCAACCAGAAAAAAAATATAAAACTGATCAAAAAGTTACACCAACAAAGGTAACTAAAAACAGATCCCTGAGACAGCTGCAGGTATCAGCTGTAGTGTGTAGTTTGTCAAGTTCAGTAATGTTAGCTTCCAGCATTGCTGCATTTCCTGTTTTGTTTTATTTTGTGTTTAATTAACTTGGTCTCATATTTAACTAGCTTTATCTACATCTATATATCAGTCAGTCTATCAAGCGTATGGAACCACCCCACAACTCCACCAGGTGTACGGACCATCTGACAAATGCTTTACTGCACAAGCTTTTATTCTTCAGACTCTAGCAGTGGGAGAGATGATGCTGACATCTCACCAGGGATGCAGTGCTCCTATGAGACTTCCTGTCTTTAGAAGACCCACTTCTTTCGGCTCACTGACACGTTGTCAAGCATTTGATACTCTGAATAGCATTTATTTCTTGATGCATTCAGTGTTCTTAGCCTGTCTGTCGACATAGCTAACTATAGCTAACTAAGTGATCAGGAATATCAATGTCCAGGTAATGTGTTTGGCCATAACATTGTTGACATTCATACAACATGACATATTAAACTGCATAAATGTTCTCATAAAATCATCTCTATTTCATATACAATTTCCAATTCTTGTTAAAAAAAAAAAAAAAAAAAAAAAAAAAGAAGAACGAGTACATGTTAAACTAATAAACACTGCTGCAACTTACATTTCAATAAGTTATCTCAGAAGCCCACCTCATTACAGTTGCACTAATTATACTAATTAATTAATTAATTAATTAATCAATTAATCAATTAATTAACAGATTAATTACAACACATGGACACATATGTTTTATTATTTTTTTTTATTTTATTATTTTATATTTTCTATATTTTATTTTTATTTAGGTTTTTTTTTTTTTTTTTTTCATATATTTGGGTGAAAATATCTTAAATGTTTTCTTTTAGACACATCCGTTGTTTCACTGTTTTGATTTGCTGATGCCTTGATACAGTCTTCACCCAAGACGACAGTATTTAGATCATTCATTTTAACAAACGAAAGCCAAAAATGCAGTACACACACACCGTCACAGGCGAGAGGACGTGAATTCGTATCCCTGTGGATTCCTATCGCAATTGGTTTACAGCATTGGTTCCGGCCCACTGCTGTCTGTATCCATTAAGATAATAAAATGCCCTGCAGTGAGCGCTTGGGGAGGAGGTGAACTGTCAAGATAGGGTAAGGCCATAATATGTTTGCAATATTTGCACAACTGGAGCTGGAATACACTGAATGTGTGGCAAGAAGAAGAGAGAAATTGACTGTACTATATTCAATTATTCTTTGGCTGGTGCTTTCTCCGCAAATGCCTGGTGAGGCATTCATGCACACACTGCCTCAACGGGAGAGAACTGGTAGTAGTTAGGTCACCAGATGGCACACATTTAGTTCCAGACCAAACAGACCAATTTTTAAGAATCTAAGTGATATTTGAATTTTTGGCTGAGAGAGAGAGAAAAAAAGGTCAGATTAATAGAAAAAGACCCATGTTGTTACCTCAGAGAATAATTCCGAGAGAGACAATTAAGTGATGGCAGACAGCTAAATTATCTAAAATGAACGCACACCCATCATGCCATTTTTCCTCATGACAGATTTCAATGGTCTGGTGTCAATTATTGCATTTATACCACAGCTGAAAATAACTTTCAATCACACCTGTCAATGACAGGGGAATTAAAGACAATTACCTGCAATTAAATTATAAGATTACTCAACAATTTAAGGGTGTTTCTTCATTTCTTTAAATGGGGTACTTTTAGCACAGTTTACCAAAATAACAGCTACATACGAAAATTACACAATTTGAAACAATATTTTCCTTGATGTCACAACTGAAGGACAGTTGAATTGATGTAAATCATTTTCCTATTTTCACATGTTTCCTAGCAAAGCATTTAATGGGAACATTTTTACTGACATAAAAGATTTAGAACACTCTGGACAGTCATGTCACATATTTCAATCAATCAATCAATCAATCTGACCTAAATTCATTACACAACTCATTCTCTTAACATTCTCTAACTGTAAGCACAATAGGATATATGTCGACCTGACCAAACCTGGAAAACAGGTCTCATCACTTCCGCTTGTCGGAGAATGTGTTAATAGTCGTATTCAATAATGGTGATATCTATCGACTTTTAAGGTACTAAGTTAAACTAGCTAGCTGTTTTTATTTTTGACGTTTTTCGATTTTATATCTAAATGTTAGTGAAAAGAAAAAAAAATAAACTTCCATGGTTATAGAATTGGTTATGATCATCTTTGGTATTTTCTTTGAAGGCATCTTGTGTATTAAAAAAAACAAACAAACAAACAAAAAAAAAAACAGCTTCACAATTAATGATGCATATACAAAACATGTGAACCGGAAGTGACGAGACCTGTTTAACAGAATCGGGGGGAAGCCTGTTGCGCATAACCCGTATTGTTATTTGTTTTTGTCTAAATTAATTTTGAATGCTATTGTGTATAACAGGGGGCTATTTATATAAAGATGCATACAGAACAGTTTGTAAAAGGAGAAGTTGACTTCCAGAACAAAAAAATGACAGATAATGTACTCACCCCCTTGTCATCCAAGATGCTCATGTCTTTTTTTCTTCAGTCGATAAGAAGTTATATTTCTTAAGGAAAACATTTTAGGAATGTTCTCCATATACTGGACTTCAATGGTGCCCCAAAGTTTGAACTTCCAAAATGCAAGCTTCAAATGGCTCTAAACGATTCCAGGCGAGGAAGAAGGGTCTTATCTAGCGAAACAATCTGTGATTTTTGAAACAAATTGACAATTTATATACTTTTTAACCTCAAATACTCCTCTTGATGCACATGTGTAGTCTGTAAGATTCAGGTCAATACAGTTAGGGTATGTCGAAAAACTCCTGTCTTGTTTTCTCCTTCAATGTCAAAATCATCCTACATTGCTGTTTTACCTTTTTTTTGTAAAGCGCGTTTGATCTTAATTGCATGTTCACTTTGTAAACACTGGGTCTGTACTTCTGCAGCGATGTAGGATGATTTTGAAGTTCGGGAAGAAAACAAGAAGGGAGTTTTTCAGCATACCCTAACTGTATTGACCGTATTGAACCAGACAAAAAAAACAGACTTCACGCAGACTTAGACAAGACGAATCTTTGAGGTTAAAAAGTATAGAAATTGTTCATTTGTTTTTGAAAAATGACCAATCATTTTGCTAGATAAGACCCTTCTTCCTCGGGCTAGGATCTTAGAGCCATTTGGGAGTTCAGAGCTATTTGAAGCTGCATTTAAACTGCATTTTAGAAGTTCAAACTTGGCGGCACCATTGAGCATTATATGGAGATAATTCCTGATTTTTTTTTCCCTTAAGAAACATAATTTCTTATTGACTGAAGAAAGAAAGATATGAACATCTTGGATGACAAAGGGGTAAATAAATTATCTGTAATTTTTTGTTCTGGATGTAAACTTCTCCTTTAACTGGAAAAAATCGATACACAGAACAATGACTATGTACATTTATATGTATACACAGTACATTTACAGATATTTCAGAATAAACTCATCAGTTTTGATCTTCATACCATTTCTCATTTCTTAAGCTATGTCATTCTCATTTGTACAGAATCATTTACTTATTTGAAGCTTTGTAAAAATTCTGAAAAGTTACAATGTGATACTTTACTGTATTTCAGTTGATAGCCTTGCAGTTACAGGAAATTAATCAGTGTCAACCATTCTGGAGCACAAATTCAGCAACGCCATGATATAAGGTAGGGTGACATGACAGTGTATACATATGGTGCTTGGGAAAATGTGCAATATGTTTTGCTGTTTGCAAAGCTGTCAGTGGACATGATTGTTGTACATTATTTACCTGTCAGAAGGTCAAAGAAACATGGAGTAATGAATATATAATTCAGAATGTGACAATATTGTGTTTCAGTAAACTGTAGAAAAGGAAGAACTTAATATTAAAGAATATTGTTAAACTCTCCTTTAAGATGTGTCTTGTTTACAGTTGCCATGATTGATGTGCCATCACAGATATGAATATATTGTCTATTTTATGGCTTTAAATTCCAAATCAAATCAAAATTTCATTGTTTCTAGTATTTTTTTTATAAAGCTTTTTAACAATGATGCCAGACCATCAGTAAATTGTTTAATCCTATCTTTTAGATTGTGTCAATTAATTAAAAAAAAAAATAAAAAAAAATCAGGCATTATTAGCACATGGTTAATTAATATATACAGACAATAATTGTCAAATTGTATCATAATATGTTCCTTTATGGTACAATTATTTTTAAACATTTTCGATAAACCACCCTCTCCTACTGTGGTATAAAAGGGATTACAGAGTTAAATTCTACTTTTCTCAGACACAGAGAAAATACACACATACATATCTGTTCACATTCATACAGCAAGCATTAGTTTCGTTCTTTGCAGAATTAAGTCATCATTGTGTATAATGAACTGTTCCCAGCGCTCAAGGTAAGCTGATTATACTGGTTTTACTCACCTTGTGTCAGTTATCCCTCTACGACGATAGAGCGAAACAGGCATACACTAAGGAATAGATCCAATTACAACCCATGCTGAAAGTCCTGCCTCTGCAGGTGGAGTAGAAAGGCCACAGGAAGACTCCGGAATGCACACCAACAGGCTTGCGAGGTCAGGGGGCTGCAAGAGTCAAAGGCAAGTCTGAAACGGTGCTTCTTTAGAGGATGAAAAGAGTCACAGTGGCTGGCTGTACATTTTTAATCTTGTTAGCACCTGTATGAAATGACCTTTATTGTGACAGATGCTTTTAAGCTCAAGTCTTTTTGTGCTTTTCACTGTGCTAAGAGCAGAGCGACTTAAAAAGATCCAGGGCACAAGGTGCGGATGCTAAATTTAACATCCAAAGATTGTTTCTCCTTCAAGGTGGAGAGATTTTGACAGATGAACTGTGATTCTTCTTCTTCTTCTGTTTAATATGGGTGATTTATTTAAGTTTTTTCAACAATACGCAACTAACACAATGCTTATAAAAGGATATGCTTTAAAAAGGGTAGTTTTGACTAAACAAAATGTTTGACTAAATAAAAAGAAAGAGCTGCTCCACTGCCTTTTAACTCTGTAGGCAGCATCATAACTTCATGCTGATTTGGAACGCATAGCTAGAAACTCATATCTCATAACTCTCATATGAAGCACGTAGAAAACTTGGCTTTACGATTGATTTCAAAACAGATGACATTCAGACGAACATTGTAATAAAACCACATGCGATAATATCTCAATTGTTTTACCAAGACATCAATGCGCTGTGGGCTGTATTTATTTGGAGACTGTTCCTGAAATCTTCATTTTTTTCCCCCAGAGGTCTTTGCAGATATCCCACCTCCCACACTAAAGTCAGAGATATCAGTCTGTCCTCAAACATTGCTCAAAAAGAGAAGAAAAAGGAAAAAACCCTACATGTGATTTGAACAGTGAACCTTAGATATATTAGAACACAAAATATGTTTACTTGCACAGTAATAATCAAGCAACAGCATGGTTTTGCAAAGTTGAGGTAGAGTTTTCATCTCTGGATATACGTGACACAGTGCTCCCATGCTAAGCCTGTAAACCTGTATTGTATTTGTTATTTATCTATTCCTTTATTTTCATTTTGTTTATTTGATAACTAGATTCTGTATGTGTTTAATTTCTATATTATTGAAGTCTACCAGGGCTGGGATGGGTTTGGGGTGGGTTTTACGTTTGTATATTTGCTATTTGTTTTGTATTCTTGTATATCTTTGAAAAGAAAACTCAAACATGCAAACATGCTGGACGAAGCTGAGTTTCAGTCACATTACACTGACCAGACTATTTATCCAAAACTACTTATACTGCAGGCAAACATTTTATCATGCACTCCATGTTAAAGAAACCCATGATCCTAGCATTGTTAGTGCCATCCTCTACAGTTTAAGCTACAGAGCACACTTTACATCAGACATGATCTAGGCTTGTTTTTAAAGTGCATTCAGCACACTTACTGATAGACGAAGCCTCAGATACCACGTTTGACAAGTTACACCTACCTATATTAACTTTACCTGATGCCTAGTTACCACAGTGGTGCTACTGTTCACACACAAACTCCCAAGTGTGCTGTAGAGAGTTCGTTTTAGTAGGATCTCGGGGGAATTCTTGGCCACTTCCCCGAACACTGATGTATCTCTAGAGCGAAGATATACTATATCACATCGGACTTGTATTGGATTTGTGACTGCTTGCAAATGTACTTTCTCACAGTAGATTAAACACTGAACATTAATAATGAGAGCTCATATGAAATGGCCAATAACATGTAGCACTTCTCTGACAGTTTATAGAACTTAGACATTTTGTTTTGAGTCGATGTTACTTGTATCATCACAGATAAACATGAAAGTGTTGAATTGAAGATGTCTAAGACTGTTAATAGTACTGTAGAAGACTGCATTGTTCCTTGGCCAACACATCAAAATAAAGGATTTGTTGAACATATATAGTTTCCAAAAAAATGTATTCTCTGAACATTTGAAAGAAGTCATTTTTTCTCTCTTTATCATGTTTTTTTTTTTTTTTTTTTTTTTTTTCTTTTTCCCTACCACTTTTAATACCCTTTGTGATGGTAACACCACAAATATTTTGCAAGCAGTCATTGACATGTTAGTCTTTTATGTTATAACTATAAGACTTTTTTATGGTTGAGATGCTTTGGTCTGATTTAAATGAATGTGAACTCTTTAAAGTTTTGCTTGAATTGTTTCGACTGAACAATATTATATTTCTATTAGTTGAATTCTGACAAATTCCTTATGAACTCTGAAATTCATCGCTTTTTTATGAGAAGTGCCATGGAGCCTGATGTTCATTGCCCTACACTATTGACAACATTCATGAGACAAAAACACACATGTAAACCCTTAAAACATCAGACTGACCTCAAAACTTGGTAGGCCTACATGAAACAACAATCATCTAAATGGATTTCTCAACAAAAGTTATAGATGAGTTTGTTCATCTAGTCCTGTCATTCACAATAGTATACAATATAAACAATGTCTTACCTCCACCACCCAACCGAAAAGCAAATGTGAGATAAAAATGCAATTTCCTGAATCAACCATGCCATTTTAGATTTTTTTATTATTTTTTATTTTATTGAGTGTCTTTATTCATGGACAGAAACAGACAATTCAACTGTTTTCCATACAACAGCAGTTCATGGACCACATCTATCAAAGACATACATATGGAGCTGGTTATGTGAAAGTTGTTGGTGTTTTACTGCCACTAGTGTTCATTTCTTCTGGAAACTGTAGTGCATTTTTTGTACAGTGCAGTTATGTTTTTTTTTTCCTCCAATGTGCCTGTTGTTACCTTTATCACTTGTGAAGAGACGTCATAAGTCGATTTCATGGTAGAATTTAATGACTGATCAACTACATTTTTTTCTCAATAGCAAATTTTAAACTTCGGTTCACCCATGTAATTTAACAGATATATGCTGCTAAATTACAGTTGTATACTGTAGATGACAAAACCCACTTTGCTGTTAATTTCAAAAACAGTAGCACACTGTATTTTTACTAGGGGTGCAACGGTTCAACTTACCCACGGTTCGGTTTGTATCACGGTTTTAGAGTCACGGTTTCGGTACAGTTCGGTATGTGCTATGTTTATGGGAAAAAAAAAAGTAAAGAAATAAGAATAATCTAACTACAAGCAACAGCACAAATAATAATAGAGTAAAGCTACAAATAAAATAAACTGATTTTTCATTTTTTTTAAGTTTAACATTAGTTTTTAGGTATAGAAACTGAATAAAATGATCAAATGTAAAAAAGGATTGCATATTTTACAGTATAAATTGAAGCTTAATCTTTATTAAAGTTACAAAAGCTATTCAGTCAAGAGCAGTGAGTGATTTCCTTGTTGTTGCCGTTTAGTAATTATTAAGAAATTGCTGTCAATTTAAGAGAATGCACTGATCCAGTGCACTGATACTTAACGTTTAGCCAGCTATGTCTGCTAGGATACTTGCCAAGATGGAAATTTTGACAAATATTTGTGTGAATTTGTCCATTCAAACACAATAAAAGAGCTTAGTATGTGCGCGTGTTCTGAGGCACGAATTTGCGCGCTTCCAATGAGCGCACACACAGATCTCCTCACTTCTCACTGCGCAAAAGTTTGCTTCTTATGGCTCTTATATGTTGAAACTGGCAAAGCTTAAATGAGTTTAGTTGAAATCAAGATAGCAATGTGTGCTGTTCAGGTCTCACCTACACACGAGCACTATCAGCACCGGCGAGATGACGGAATAAATGACTGCTCATATTCCAGCATACGGCACTCGCATTGAACAAGAATGGTTTGTCCACGTTTTTTTATTTAATCGCTGTTGTTGTAATGTATTGGTAAGCCAGAATGCGCATCCATCAACAGAAACACACATTAGCCGAACCCTGTTTGTTTTACGTGTTGTTATATAAAACATATTACTGATGCGTTGTCAGAATAAAGTTGAACCGCAGTCCTGGTGCGCACCGAACCGTGGGAGGAGAACGGGGCGGTTTGGGTTTTTACCGAGAACCGTTGCACCCCTAATTTTTACAGTAAGATGCTGGCAACCACAGCTGCCAGTAGATTACCGTTTTTTTACAGGGAAATTTTTTACAGTGAATATCTAAAATGCATCTAAACCTCTAAAACCACTAAACAGTCCAGCTTAAGCCTAGCCACGATGGGAAATCAGTTAAATACCATGGGCTGGTTTCAGCTCATTTATTCAGTAGGAAAAAAGTGCTCAACAGAGATCTTACACTCAAGAAACTCACTTATTAAACCGCAGGTAGCATCTTTGAACAGAAGAGCTTATTGTGTTGGTTCGAGAGTATTCTTTAATTGCTTAGTTTTTCTGTTTCTCTTCTTTTTATTTTCAACATGAAAACTGTGTGTACGTGTGTCATTATCTTTGTTCATGGTTATTTTGGCTGGCGTGATATTTTTCCCTCTCCCATCAGCCCTTCCACACATAATTAAAAGCCAGAAGCGTCTTCATTTCCTGTGCCATCAACAGCCTCTAACCAGTAGCTCTACAGTCAGCAGAAAGCCTCTGTGTGTGCACAGATGAAAACACAGATGACCATCTAAAGCTATTTGTCATGAACTCTCACAAGATGACAATACTGTTACTGACCAGGTTTTTCAGTATTTCTAATATTGCAGAAATGCATTAACAATGACATATTTTGTATATGGACTTAATCTATGATTAAAAAATAGTTGATCTTAAATTAAAGTCTAATTTATAATGTCATAATTAATGTGTTTTCATTGTTGCATCGTTGCAGCACTGATGCCTCATGATAGCTGATGCTTTCAGTCACAACAAATACATACTAATTAAATACTAATTAAATACTATTTAAAAAGTACACATTTTTTGAATGTAAAATATACAAGATGTATATTGAAAATATAAATCTAAAATGTAATATATATATATATATATATATATATGTGTGTGTGTGTGTGTGTGTGTGTGTGTGTGTGATGTATATATATATATATATATAAAAATGAGGATTTAATTAATTTAATGTAGTAGCTCTATTGTAACAGCTATGAAGCAAAAACATACTACTCAGCACATTTCTCGACTTCTCTTTCATACTCTTTCATTCCTCACTCCCCCTGCCAATCCAGTGCTGTTTCACTGAACGCATAGCAAGAGAAAGATAAAGACTATTCCCTTTTGTCCAATGTCACACTATCCTCCCCAGCTAATATAAAAAAAAATGCTTGCATTTTTTTGTTGCATAGCAATATTATTTTAATTCAGAGACTATGAAAATATGTCACTTATGGAAAGATGCCACTTAATGAATAATTTACTTCATAACTTTTAGATGAAAATGTGTCTTTTATTACATCCATAGTAACTGTTTAATGAGAAGACACTTAAGATACTGTACAACAAACTGTTGTATTGTGAAAATAGTGTATATATTCCACTGGTTTATGCTTTACAAGTGCCCAGCTGCTTTGTTTTACCAGAATAAATGATCTTTAAATCACTGTGACAAGTTCTTTAAAAGTCCACACTAGAATGTAGCTTGGGCAGCCACAAGAGTTTGTGGACCTCAGGATGTGAATACAAGTAAAAAAAAAAACATAGATGTAAAGAAAAAAGTGATAGATAGAAGAAAGGTGACATTTTTTTCTCTATTAAACCCTGACAAAGGTAATGCAAAGACTGCAAATCTGAAGAAACAATAGAACAGTCTTGCCTTTATTTAATCAGAGGCTGTGAGACAATGAAGAGCATTGATTCAAGCTGAGCATGCTGGTATTAGAGAGTGTTTGTTTTTTGGGTGTGTATGATTGATGATTGCACTTTACAGGAGATGTTGATTAATAGGCTGATTAGAATAGACTGATGCCAAAAGCTCCTCTCCGAGGGTAATGAATCTTGTGTTGAGCTTCTCAAAAATAGTTTGCTCTCTGATAAACACTTACTGCTGCTGTGTATTCTCATCTGCATGCTCAGTCTCTAGATTGATAACCAATATTAAGTGCATTAGGAAAAAAAAAAAAAAAAAGTATGTGGTTTTGGTATGTGGATTTTTCTGTCAAGGTAGAAGGGTTTGGCTGCTTAGTGTTGACCAGTTAGCCCTTTGCTGGTACAGCCAATTTGAATCCATTCAAATAAAATCATGCATTCTAAAAAAAACAAAAAACAAAAACAAAAAAAAAAAACAACAACATTTTTTGGCTTTTGATTCTACTTTATAACTGATGACCTTTGAGCCTTACACACTATAGAAGTCTCTGACTATGCATTTGTCAGTATTGTGGGTGTGAAGGAACCAGGGTTGGTTTGAAATCGATTAAAATGCAGCAAAAATTATATTTCAAAGCATAACTAGATTAGCATATCTGAATTTCTCATTGATCACTAGATGCCTATTTTCTTGTTTAGCAGCAAAACTTTATTATTTTCCCTTTTTTTTTATTATTTTTTTCTCTCTCTCTCTCTCTCTCTCTCTCTCTCTCTCTCTCTCTCTCTGTCTCTCTTTAAGTTTAGCTGAAAAAACTCAACTTTTGATCAATTGACAGAACATAACTTTTAACTTTTGCCAACTGTCTCTATTGTTTCGCAGTGTACTTTCCCAGATTTGCAGTTAACTCTTTGCAGAGTTAGACACCTTGAAAGTTTAATGGCATTTATAAGCATATTCATTTAAATTAAATAATGGTCTGTTAATCATTAGGTAATGTTAAATAAGTTTATTAGTAAACATTAACAAGCATATGATCTCAAATGTTTAGCTACTCAGTTAAAACAGTGAAAGGTTTTTAATTCAACATTCTATATATATGTAATTAGACAGTGACATATTTTTGTTGTACATGAGAAACTTGTCACAATGGCTTTTGTATCTCTAAGAGTCAGAAGTTTTGGAAATTGTTTTATAAGTGGTTTTCTTTTTGAGAAGAGGTATTACTTCTAAGTGATCAGACTTTGGATGCATAGACTTGTACTTGTAGCAAATTACCTCAAATGGAAATGTATCTAAATAATTATAATCAATTATGAATAACTATTTCAGTTGATACCAGAAGTGACTGTAAGCAGAATTTGTATTATAGTCAACTAATCTGTTTGTTCAGTCAACATTCAGGGTCATTTTATATTTACTCTAAGAAATTTTAATTTCATTACCAAAGAAAACTGTGCTGGCCGTGAAGGAGGGCAATTAGCTCCTGAGCAAAGCACTAAAGCTGCTGAATAATACTAAATAGACCTAAGCACGCCATGATAGGCTTCGTATTCCTATCCGCCTTATTTTTAAACACGGCAGTAAGTAAACAAATCAGTGTGTCCATAATCAAGGTAATACATTAAAATAATATGGAAAGACACAGCAATACACAGCAGTATTAAGCAGCAAAACGAGCTAGACCCATAAAATTAACCTGCCACCTGCCAGAACTAGTGCTACACTTAATAATCGAAACTCATGTAATTGTATATGAACTACTCTAAACCTAAACACAACAGCATCTACATAAGGCAAAGTCACAAAACTAAAATATTTATTCATTTATTGAAAGAGATTAAATGTAAATGCAGTGCCGTGTTTTGCTACATCGCTGCAGTAAAACCACACTGGGGCATATCAAGGTAAGCATCAAGCTTGTAATAAAAGTAGATTTTTTTCAGAAGTCGTAGATTAATATTTTCTGTCACTAAAGATTCTGCTCCATCATGACCATGGCACATTTTTCACCCAAAATCAACTAAATGGCTTTGGAAGAGTGTCAACTTGAATTTTACAATTCAGCTTATAAATTTTACACAACATGAGGTTGAGTAAAAAATGACAGAATGTATTTATTTATTTATTTTTGGCAAAGTATTCCTTTAATATGCAGAACCATTAGTGACCCTTGTTTGAAGTGTATATTTTTCTCTAAAAATTATGGCAATCTTTTCTGCATTTAAATTGGAAAAGTATAATGTGACAGAATTGCAGCACATTTTAAGTGTTGAATTCTTTAGATAATATAGTGCTGTTCTGCTTTTTTTGGTTTATGGAGAACAACTTTCCATTCATTACAACTATACAATTATCATCCATTCAGCAATTGTGTAAAGGGCTCTTGGAAAATAATAATGAAGAAGCGCTGGTATTATGTATCTTTGCACTTCAGTCAGCTCATATGCTTTGAAAGTGAATTTCACAGTGGCTGAGTAACACAAAATCACATGAATTAGAAAATCACTACAGCAAATGCATCTTATGACCATTTTACCCAGTTTCTGACAAGCCAACTTGAAAGCAGTCAAAGAAGGAGGAATATGGCACTGTCATACAATCATTCTTCTTTTACCACTTTGTCTTTAAACTCTATTTTTATTCTGTTCTTGCTTCATATCTCATTAGTATTCATTTCTGTTGGTTTAATGCTGACAAAGTATCAATGTGTGCATCTTCTATAATGTAAAATACAAAGCCTTTTACGCATGTACAGCTTTATAGATGTATGAATTTTACAAACTGTCTTTCCCTTTTCGAAAGACTAGTCCAAACTGGAACCTTTGCATTCCAGGTAAGTTCAGTACTCATGTTTATTTAGTAAATGATGTAGATAATTACAAATGTATTTTACCGAACATTTTCATAACTTACTTACTATTTTCTAGCAATTTAATGCATAGATTTTTTTTCTATAAATAAATAAATAATAAGTAACAAACAAGCCATTTCAATGTATAGTGAATAATGTTACATTGATGACATCTAACATTTATTAATATATATTTGCAGTATGGTAGAAATGACATTGTTAACCAAAAACTTTTATAAACTTTTATTTTCAATTATAAAATTGAAAACTCAATTGAAAATTCACTGAAAATACACTGACAATTGATAGTAAACAAATTAGTGAGAATGTGAAAAGTGAAAGGTTAAATTAGTTCATTTTCTAAAGTCCACAGAGCCAAAAGTGCCTATACTTGAAAAAAACACCTACCTACGAATACTAATGAGATCACGCTGGCTCTTGAAATGTGTGGGCTCATTTGCAGTTGGGTCACTTTCAGAGACTGGTGTTAGGTCATAAAAGTAGCTTTCTTCAGAAACTTCAGCACATTTACAAGCATTTTTTTTATATTAGCTGGGGAGGATAGTGTGACATTGGACAAAAGGGAATAGTCTTCATCTTTCTCTCGCTATGCGTTCAGTGAAACAGCGCTGGATTGGCAGGGGGAGTGAGAAATGAAAGAGTATGAAAGAGAAGTCGAGAACGAGCTGTCTCCCTTAACACGCCGTTGCTGCTGTGAGGATCAGAGGAGACAGAGTGACACTGGAATGAATCCGGCACAGACGGGACGATTCCCTGCAGTCTTGTCAACAGCAGGATTAGACCCTTACTCCACCTGCCATTTCATGAAGCTTCTGAGGGAAAAAGAGGTAAACGAGTGAGGGATGCCTTTCGAGATTTGTCTGATTCCAAATAGAGCCCTTGACGTAACTGTGGTCCTGTGTAGGGACCACACACAGTCTCACCATGTCATCAGTAATTGGCTGTCATCCACCTTCTTTCCGATGGCCCAATTGCTCCATCCTTTTTTGCCTCGACTGTACATGTTTTTGTCTTCTTTTTTCTGTTCTGTTTTATTTGTTCCTTTTTCACGTTATATCGGAGTAGAAAGAACACTCCTTTCACATGGTTTGAGTAGAATTTATCTGGATGAGCTATTTGGTGTCAACTTTCATGTGAAAATCAAACCCACTTGCAACTTGAAAGACGAGGTGAGGGCATGATAGACCGGAGCATCCAGCAAAAATTGCAGAGGGAATATGAAGACTTTTTTTTTATTCTTATATCTATTGTCTCTTTCTCCTTCTTTCTATAATGAATGGAAAACTCTGCCAACTGCACAGATCTCTGTGGCTAAAAACATTTTTCTGCAATGCTGTCAAGCAGAGCTGGATCCAACAAAGCACAACTGTCATAAATTTTTACGTAGATGTGGGCAATTTCAATATCCTTGCATAATGTGTCTAGTTGTTGTAATACAGACTCAAAACCAAGAGAGTATGGAGTAATGTTTGGGGGGCGGGGGGATGGGGGTTGGGGGGGAGTGCAAAAACT
Organism: Labeo rohita; assembly: GCF_022985175.1. NCBI lineage: Eukaryota > Metazoa > Chordata > Actinopteri > Cypriniformes > Cyprinidae > Labeo > Labeo rohita. The sequence goes on from NC_066872.1 coordinate 23,020,629, forward strand.
AGATTTGAGTGCTATGTTGGAGTGGATTTGTAGTAAATAACATTTTTAAAGAATATAGCTCACCCCAAAAAATGAAAATGCATTATTTACTAATTATTTGTGATTCCAAATCTGTACACTGTTATTGTTTTCACTGATCACTAAAGTATTTTTTAAGTATCTTCAGCCTGTAGTGACACTGACAGACCAATCGATCTGTTCAGTCTCCACAAAGAATTAAAGGAACCTTTAATGTCGTCTATATGATACATACTGTATATTATATACCAAGTCCTTTGAGGCTATACAACAATGGTCAAGTACTGTATTCACTGGAGCTTCATGAACATTTCTGTCAAAAAAGAAAATCAGGTTGACATAAAAAACAGACATTAGCTTGGTGTTAAGCTCCAACATTGAACAGATGTAAATTTTGAATGAAAATGAAAATCATGTTGACGTCAGCACCCAGCGCTGGCTTGAAATAAACCTTCAACTTCAGGGATATGTTGCATTTTGGTTGGAAATGAAAACCGAGTTGACGTCAAAACTCAACTTTGGCTTGACCTTAACCTCCAACATCAGACAGAGGTTACATTTTAGTTTAAAATGAAAAAAATGAATTGAATTTTGACCTTGAATTTTGGTTGGAACTAGATTTGTCAGAACTTAACATTCAAACTGAACTGTATGAATGTATGTATTTATTTATTTATTTATTTATGTATTTATTTATTTATTTATAAAGAGGTGGATTTACAATATATTCTAGAGAGAATACATAAAAAACTATGAAAAAATCACAACATTTAAAACTGTCTGAAAGTCAGGCTCCTCTTTTGGAACCATCTGATAGGTTGTCACATTCCTGTCTTGTCTGTCCTGTGTTTTGGTGTAGGACTTTTAATGTTGAAGTATTTTACTTTTTGCCCTGTGTTATCTTCCTGTGTTTGACTTTTGTTCCTTCTATCCCCTTACTTGTTAGCTCCCGTGGTTACCCTTGTTTGTTTCCAAAGTTACTTATTGGTTCCTTCCCCTTGTTATCTCATTGTCCTCTGTGTATATATAGCCCGTTTCCCTTGTTCTTTTGTCAGTTGCTAGATGTTACAATAAGCAAAGCAGACACTAAAACAAAAATCTGGATGGAAATTATGGAAAATGACAGAGAAGTTGGGATGGAGTGGAGAAAGGGAGACTGGGGGAGAAAGGGAGTAGGAAAAGTATCTCTTCTATATAGGTATAGCTGTCTCTGTCCAGATCCAGTCCACACTCCAGTACAGTAGGTGGCAGTAATGCACCATTGAAGTTGGATGCCAACCGCCATTAAACATCAAAGAATACGTTGTTAGATGTTGTAACGGTTGCTCACTTCCCGTGTTTGAGTCCCTTGTTTGGTCCATGTGGATTACTTGTTTGCTTCTGAACTTTTATTAAACTCCTGAGCGTAGATCTTCGTCTCCGCCTGTTTTCTCTTACTCCAGCAACGTTACAGAACAACTGACCAAACCGTTGATCTACCAGGAGGTTGTTGCAACCATGTGCCTGTTCTCTGATCTATTTATAAAAATGAGTGACCCATAGAAGTCTATGTGGAGGAGTTTGTGACTTACTGCCATCTTGCCCCACTGGATGATATAATGTTAATGGAATGCTTTTGGAGTGGACTGAATGAGAGCATTGGCCGACTGATGCAAGGGGGTGAGTCCAGGTGGACCCTGGCACAGTATATAGATATTGCCCTGCAGCCATGTGGATTCCCTGTAACTGTGGGGGAGGTAGAGGAGGATCATGTTGAAACCCCAAGATGGCCACCAGCTCAAAGTCTCTTTCCAACATGGCTGCCAACCAAGCACCACTTCATAAGATGGCCGCCACACCAGAGCCTCCAGCCGTTATAGATGTTAAACCACAGTCTTCAGCCATCATGGATGCCACTCCAGTGTTCCTGAGCATCATGAATGTTGCATTTGAGGACACCAAGGTATTCCAAAGGTGGCTGAGGCTGCTTTCCAGTGTGGCGGACCCACCAATGGACCCACCCGCAGTCAGAGCAGCGGGCATTCCAAGGACCTCAGCACTGGTCGTCACAAAGACTGTTCTTCTGTCTTCAATATTCCCTGTAAAATGGTGGTTGCCATTTTGTGTGTTTGGGCCACACACTGATTGAACACTCCTCCAGAGCCTGCTCCAGTCCTCAAATTCACTCCAGAGCCTGCGTGAATCCGATCCAGAGTTCACTCCAGGCCACGAGTTCTCTCCAGCTCCTCATCGCCCACTCCAGCTTTTGAGATGGTGGCTTCTGTTGCAGAACCTCCCGAGGTGGTGGCATCTGCTCTAGCTCCTCTAATGGCAGTGGTGCTTACTTCCGAACTTTCTGTATGTCCTGCAAAGACTACAGAGCGCTTGAACAACCCATGAACTCTTTGTCTGTCGTGTTACAGTCAAGGAGACCATCTGTGAAATCTCTGACTGTCCCGTCACGGCTAACTCTCCGCCTGTCCTGTTTACGGTCAAGGAGGCCGTCTGTGAACTTTCTGCCTGCCTTGTTATGGCCGTAGAGACTGTTGTTAACCTCCCTGTGCTCTCTGTTCCAATTCTGCCTGATCTGCCCTGGTTGTCTTCAGCTCAGCCTGCTCCACCCTTGTGCTCTTCAGCTCCGCCCTAGTGGTCTTATATATATATATGTGTGTGTGTGTGTGTGTGTGACCCTGGACCACAAAATCAGTCATAAGGGTCCATTTTTCCAAATTTTCAGAAAAAAAGAGATTTATACATCATATGTAAGCTGAATAAATAAGCTTTTCATTGATGTATGGTTTGCTATGATAGAACAATATTTGGCCGAGATACAACTATTTGAAAATCTGGAATCTGACGGTGCAAAGAAATCTAAATATTGAGAAAATCACCTTTAAATTTATCCAAATTAAATTCTTAACATTGCATATTACTAATCTAAAATGAAGTTTTGATATATTTACAATAGGAATTTTACAAAATATCTTAATGGAAGATGATCTTTATTTAATATCCTAATGATTTTTGGCATAAAACAAAAATCAATAATTGTGACCCATACAATGTATTTTTGGCTATTGCTACAAATATACCCCAGCGACTTAAGACTGGTTTTGTGGTCCAGGGTCATATATATATATATATATATATATATATATATATATATATATATCCCTATTTGTTTTCCCTTGTTCCTTTGTCAGTTGTTAGAATGGTTGCTCACTGCTCATGTTTGAGTTCCTTGTTTGCTCAGTGTTGGATTACTTGTTTCTGAACTTTTATTAAACTTCTGCGCTTAGATCTTCGTCTCTATCTGTCTTCTCTTACGCTAGCAATATTACACACTTTTACATTTCAAAAATAAAGCCTTATTGATGTATTTTATACTGTATGAAAATCTTGAGGTGTGTGTATAAATCAAATTAGTTACATGATGTGGTGATTACTCAAATTAACCACCAACCACATTCAGCAATATTTGCTTGGAAAAGCCTCAGGATAAAAAATTCAGTCAATAATATTAAAATATTGTGACACTTGAGCAAAGCATGAATAAAAATCTCAAATGGGAGAATTAGGAAATTTGTTATTTACTGCTTACTTACTTTTTTTCTGTTTTTCTTTCAGTTTTTTGGTCAAAATGTATTTTTATTATATGCTAAATACTTTTTTTTCTCCCAAATGGGATTCTTTTTTTCCCTCCTAGAATATTAGTTATTGTGCTATTTCTCTCCTCCCCCGCCCCCATTCACATTTCCAGCAAATTTTCATATATAATTCATATTGCATTGTGAAGTTGGCTCTAGTGCTCTAACCCCAGCTTTCTTTCCACAGGGGCTCACATTTGATGTCACAGTGGCATACGGCTCTGATCAAACTAGTTAGAAAACATCTGCACACTCTCACCCATAAGGCACAACATACTAATTGCAATTGCAGGCCGTATGTTCATTTTCCTAATACCACTAATCAATAGTTGTTTTTCTTAAAGCAGCAGATGTTGCTGGTAATCTTTAAGCTGTTCTGTTTGGGTTGATGCAATGACTGTAATATCACAAGAAACTTTGGGGGAAAAAATGTTTTCCATTTGCACTCCAGCTCTTGGGATTTTGCTGAGTTTTTTCCCCTGTGTGCTAAAAAACTAAATAAATATTAACACAGAAATGTGGCTATGCAATAAATAAATACAATACAATACAAGAATGATCATGACAAAGCTAATTCATCAAATGATGATTATAACAAGGCATTTATCCAGATTTGCGGTGTATTTAGTCACACTTTCTGCTTTTTAGAGACTATTCATTCATAGTCAACTAGATATGAAAACCACATAGACTGCTTGTGTAATGCTGCCAGTAAGCAGCATTTTTTCCTTTTCTTTTTTTTTTTTTTTTGGTGATTTTTTGTGATGAGTATTTACTAGTTGATGAAAGGTGATAATTGCACATAAAAAATAAAAATTATAATTTTACGTTAACAAACTTAAAACAATACATTAATCAGGCAGTATGTACTGGGTAATTGATTTGTAAATATCTTTTGTTCTCTGTAACTGTAGAGACTGTAATATCACACTATACAGTGAGAAGGTGGAATAAATTACATAAACAGTTGAGTGTGTGCCTGTAAATTCTGTAAATGTCCATTCTCAAGCTGTTGTTAAATTTCTGTATGTGTTATTCTGACAACAGCAACAGAAGTCCAGCAGATACGTCAAGTCAAACTGGGGAAGCCCACAACTCAGATGAGAGATTCTTGATGTGGTGCCACTTATCACTGGGGTTTTGCAAGACCGCTGACTGCATCATGACACACAGCCTGATCCAATACTTTCAGGGTTTGTCATTTCAATTGCCTTTCTCTGATAACAGCATCCATGCGTGGGCATCTCTCCCAAGCTCTCAGTGTATGCCATTAATGCTTGAGATGTGTCATACCTGTGTGTTCAAGAAATATTGTTGGTTCAGTACATCATAAGCTCCACTGACAGCAAACATTTTGACAGCAATCTTGTTTACATGAATACACAATACTTACAATAGCACAAGAGTACAGCATAAACATTAAAAAAACATGACTATTACAGAGTATAGAAGGATTCCTCCAATATGACCCTGGGGGCTTCTGTCCTGCAGAGTTTAGCTCCAACAATAATCAAAAACACAGAGCAAGCTAATCAAGGTCTTCAGAGTTTCTAGAAAATTACGTGATTTTGATCAGGGTTTCCGCTAAACTCTAGCAGTGGCCCCCCAGGGCTGTATTTGAGGAACCGTTGTGTATACATGTAGTCATAACATTAAATTAAACTTAATTGTCAAGTGTCCTGCATTCCTGTGTTTTCTTAGGATACTTATGTTGAAGTTTTCAAAGCTAATATTTTGTTTCAGTGTTTCTATATCCTCATATTTGCTGTGATTCTTCCAGTGTTTACATCTAGTCTTTTTTATTATACAGTGCAGTATAGGATCCTTGTTGGTTATTGCCCTTGCTAGTTTGAGAGGCTGCTACATGTGTGTTTCCCCATTGGATTGTGTATATCTTCTTGGATTACCTTCTTGTTTAATTTCCCCATCACTGCCAAATGGCAACTATATAAACAATCAAGCCGTATGTCATTTTATGTCTCTGCTGTACAGTATGCATGTGGATAAAGCTAGATACATTTATAGAAGTTGGAGCTATGCTGTGATATGGAAATCTGTAAGGTTTGAAAGGAAGGAATTCTGTATGGTTTTGTTCAATTTATAACAATTTGATTTAGTGACAAGCCTAATTACTATTTGGTGATGTGTATTACTGCCATGGTTAAGTGAAGCATAAACAGTGGGGTCTAAGATTTTAGTTATTTTGCAGATAATAAGTGGAAAGTTAATTGAAAGTCATGTCATCATAATACAATTGATAGCAGTTGTCAAGTGCATTTCTTCAAATGAATGTTGCATTCAATTCTGTTGTGTTTCTAACAAAGAAACTGTAAGAGTATGTTTATATAGCTAATCCTGCCAATGAGAGTCTTACAAGTAAATTCCTCCCACTCTGGCAAGCCATCAGCCTGTTTGCCAACATGTGCTGATCGCTTTCCCCTCTTATATTGATTTTCGACAGCTTAGCTGATCCAAGAAAGGAATCTCCTGATCTCTTTTGCATGCTTTTGTTGCAGTGCTTTTAACTATGGCTGCTATGCCATTTGATTTCTGTTGCCCTAACACCCACATTCTAGAAAAAACTTCATGGTATATATGTATGGTATATTTGGCTGCTAGTAAAACTGTCATTCCTTCAAGATAAAAGGTTTGTAACTCATAACATGTATTTGGTATCTGACAAAAATAAATGTCTCTTTAGGTTTCCACTATACTGTAAAAAAAAACATACAATTTGTTGAGTCAACTTCAAATAATTTGTTACCATGCAGTCTTAGAAAGTTGTCAACTCAAGTAAGTTTAGTCAACTTGAAATGTTAAGTCATACTAAATGAAAACTTATATTATAAATATTTGAGTTGACTAAACAAACAATTTGGTTTGTTAAAACTTAAAAGCTGGGCTTGTTACCCAGCTGCCTTAAAATTTTAAGTTGAATGGACTAGCTAAAGTGTCACTTAGTCCAACTTAAAATGACTGAACTTTTTTGAGTTGACTGAACTTAAAATTTTAAGGCAGCCGGGTAACAAATTATTTGAAGTTGACACAACAAATTGTTTTTTTACAGTGTAGACGAACATTAACACATCATTGTACTCCACTCTCCAAACTAGAATTTTATTGATCAGAAGTTATTTTGACATACATATGACATACATTAAGAATATAGATTTGGATAGCACAGATCAGATAGTTTTGTCCATGTTGAGATTTTTTTCATTGCAATATCCTTCTGAGCACAGTTTGGGACCCATTCAAAGCAAACCATTTACCTCATTAGCCTGTCTGAATAATGAATATAAATGATGAATAATAGATAATTTTTCACTTGTGGGGCCACCACAGTGGCATTAAGCTCTTACTACTAGAGGGTGTACAGTCAGCGAATCAGATTAAAGCTTGTCAGATCAAGAAAGTGTCGTTTTGTGGTTTACCGTGTATGTATCACAAGGTCAGCAGATGGACAGTAGGCTGACTGAATCTGAGACTACAGCACAGTAACATAAAAATGTATGTTAATGTACAACGGGACCAAGCATTCACTTTTTCTGATAGTGACCCCGTAGCCTCGGACAGCTCGGAGCTTTCATCAGTAGTTCAAACATGCTCATCTTCCTTTCACAGATCAAAACCGGCAGGACCAGTCCCATCGGATCAGTGTCACACCTGTGTGCCTCTCTCTCTCTCCATCTGCTCCGGCAAGGCCAGCCGCTGTCAGAAGGGACGATCTGTTGGCCCTATTCCTCGCCTCCCATTCCCCCTCACCCTGTCACATCCTGTTTCCCTCACGGTTGATCAAAAGAACCCCAACGTCAGCGTACACAACCCCCAATCTGTGCCATGATATCCACCTGCAGCCAAATGGTGGCCCAATGTCATCCCATCACGAGCGCCAACCGTTTGCTCCAGCAGTGCGGTCGCTGCACACCTCAGAAACACCAACCTAGACAGATGTTTGTTTGAGTAACACAATGTGAGTCTGTGTGTACTGAAGATATATGAAACACTTTTTTTTTCATTTAAATATGCTTAAAATGTTATATATTATCATATATATGTGATTTTTTTAACTTTTTTCCATTTCTTTTTTTCTGTCAAATAAAAAATTGAATTTTTAAAAGAATATCCTGGCTTTTTTTTTTTTTCATGAAAGTCACTGAGACTGTCAAGCTCCATGATTGCATTATGAATAAGATTTAAGCTGATAATTACAGAAAATGAGTCACTACAACAGAAACCTAAATTTAGGTCTGTTCCTCACAAAAAGGCTTTGTCTGACTTCACTTTGACACTATGAATACAAGTTTGATAATTTGAAATGCAGCTTTTTTTATCTTTTCAGTTTCATTTTATGAGAAAGAGCGACCAGGAATTTCTGAGAAAAAAAAAAAAACATGAAAGAATGGCAACACAATTTAATTTTGTGTAAACTATTCTTTTTTTAAATCAACTCAGATAGGCCTACTAAATTTGTTTCTTAATTAAAATGCAGTTTTAATACTGACTGAAGATATTTAGTAAGAAAACCTAGTTCATATTTCTAAAACATAGACCAGACTATAATTAGTTGGCTTGTGTTTAGTCTGGCTGCTGTAGTTATGGCAGCTTTGTGCTTTCTTGCTGTTGCCAGCATGGGTTGTATGACTAGCAGAAGATGTTTGTGCAGGTTTTTGGCCTTGAGCTCACACAAAAAGCCAACTGCCCTTGGTAGTGTGGATCAGGGCTTAGAATGGCTCCTATCTGTCCTGCACACAAGCTGTCCAGTTTGGCTGCTCCCATTCCCAGTAATAGTTTATTTCCCAGTCTGGCACAAGAAACAGAATTATTTCTGTGTTCATTCTTTTAAAGCCTGCAATACGCTGCCCAGTGTTTCCCCTTTCAACCCTTGTTGGCAGGTGCTAATGAAAAACACACTTTTTCATAAATGTCTGTCGTATTCAAGAAACAGTTTACTCAAAATAAGTTGTCATTTACTCACCCTCACGTTGCTGCACAGCCTGTTTGTCTGTGTTAACTCTGTGTGGAGAACAGACTACAATTTAAGCCATTACTCGCAGCAAATGGAGCAAATAGCTGTCAATATCTGTTTGTTTTCCACTGATAAATGTTACCGTAATGTTGAATGTAATGGTGAATGATTAGTTTTTACTTTCAACTGCTTGAAATGATGTTTGTGTAGAGAAGAACAAGCATTAGACCTTCCTGTGGGATTCGGGTTTGATTATGTTCTATATCTCAGTTCTCCATCAGTTATTTGGGATTATCTTTGATAGAGCTGTCAGAGTATGTTCACTGTATCTCTCATATTGGTGAGCTAGATTTATAAAGCTCAAACACAATTCAACAACCTTACTTGTTCATTGTATACTGACTATTTATGTTGAAGATTAAAAAATAAAATAAAATGAATCAGTGGGATAGCATTTTAAACAATAGTTTTAGGCTGTTTTGGGGTCATGAAGATGTCAAAATATTTGTATATCTGGAAATTAAAAATAAATCTTTGTTGTTTTGGAACTTTAGAAACACAAGCCCACACAGCATGCAGCTTACAGACCACTGAGTTTAACATTAAAAATGTTACATTTCAGCACTGGGTCAACCAACCTGAGAAAACATAACTACTTTAGAAGATGACGATTTTGCATAGATTTGCACAATGTGAATCATACAAAAACAGAAGCATGAAAGTTCAACCCCTAACCCCAACCCCTAACATTGGGTGTGAGCAGATTATACAAAACACACAAAGGAAATTGTACAAATTCAAACAATTAACCACCAATTCACCAAAATAGCTACAGAGTGCCATGATGGTGTGTTGAATCACCATTGACCCAACAAAAAAATTAAACAATAGCTTCTTCAGATTGTTAACAATTGGTGATGCCTTTTCTATATTGTTATTCATTGCCATCTGATCATGGCAGATCTATGTATTCAACAGAACAAATACATTTGTTTTCTGGTCACAGACCCACTTTATAGTAGGTGTCTTTAATTGTTGTTTACTAGCATTTAAATTAATCATTTGATACAATGTATTTATTGTGTCCAGTATAAACATGTCTTTACATTGCACTTACATGTAAAAAAAAAAAAATAGATGCATGTAATTAAATCTAAAATTATTTTTCTGTAATTACATCTATAATTAAGCTGTTGACAGTCTCCCTACCCCTTAAATCTAACTATACCTTAAAACTTCCTTAACGTTACCCATATTCGACCTCAGTAGCACCAAAAGTGTCTTACAACACAACATGAAAACAAGTACATTGTACTATTGTTGTACACTGTACACAAACAGTAATAATTTTTAAGAATTTGTAATAATTTGTATTTTTTATTTTGTATATATTTTTTATATTTATATTTATATTTATATTTATATTTATATTTATATTTATATTTATATTTATATTTATATTTATATTTATATTTATATTAAGTTGGACCCTGTTCATTTTTTCCAAAGACCCTGATACTGTGCTGAAAATGCAGCATTATGTGTCTTGTTATTATGCCCATTCTGTGTTAATGATCATAAACCACAGGTCAACTTCATTAGAATATTAATACAATCATCAATGTAGATACTTAAAAAGCCAAACAATAACACTACAAAAATACTGAAGCAGAAACTGTATCTGGAAGAAATGACAGTCTTTTATGACAGTATTGAATTATTCAAATGAGAAGTAGGCAAACAAGACTGCAACGCTGTTGACATACACAGTCGCAATATACAAGGAAAAAATGATTACAGATTTACAGAAGAGACAGAGTTTGTGTAAGAGAGGGAGATGTGTTTTACAGCTCTGAGCATCATTAATCATATTTAAGTGAATGAAATGATATTTTCATGGTGGTGATTATGTCATCATATCTGGTTTAACTGATTAATGTGATCATGCTAGAGCAATTCTTTAGATGACATCTACAAAAATGCTTCTTAAAATTGTTGATGAATGTGTTCACTGTAAAAGTTGAAATACTTGTTTATATTCTTTGTTAAACAGACCCTAAATGTAAATTAAAATAACTTTTAAAGAGATTCAGAATTAATATTAATGAAAACACACACACACACACACACACACACACAAAAAGTGAAAAGCATCAATTACAGCATTCCATATTACATTTACAATAGATTATTCAACTCTTCACAGAGATGTCCATTGTCTGCATGAATTTCAATGACATTAGGAATGACAACCAGTCCTAATGAGTTTGAAGCATGCTCAAAATAAGTTGTATTTATATATAAATATACATATTTTTATATCATTCAAACATCAAAAACCATGTGTTTATTTAGAATTCCTTCTCAAATTTTTCCCCTATTTTGCTTGTATATATGTGTGTGATAGGACGCTACTGGAATCACCTTTAAATATGAAATTTGATGAATGAACACACACAAACACGCACCATTGTGCGAAAGAAATGAAAGGATTTATCATAAAGCGGAGCAGCCGAAAAATCACATACTGCAGGTATCTTTGCCTCTTTGCCTCTTGTATTATAAACTGCTTGAGAAGTTTTTCATTTGTTAGTTGCTTTGGAAAAGGTATCTTGCTTAATGTAAATGTAAACCAAGACTCGAGCCCATCTCCTCTAGCTGGCATATATTTAAATAAATACACCAATATGCATATGGTGTATAAGAAAACATAAAAAGAGAGTAAGAACCTTCATGATTATTATTATTATTATTATTATTTATTTATTTACTTATTTGGTAACACTTTAGAATAGGGAACACTTATTCACTATTAACTACGACTTTTCCCTTAATAAATCCCTAATTTGCTGCTTATTAATAGTTAGTAAGGTAGTTGTTAAGTTTAGGTATTGGGTAGGATTAGGGCTGCAGAATAAGGTCATGTAGAATAAGGCATTAATATGTGCTTAATTAGTACTAATAAATGCCCAATATTATAGTAACGATACAGACATGTTTTCTGTGAGGGCTAGGTTTAGGGTTACGGTTGGGTTAGGGGATAGACAATATCGTTTGGTCAGTATAAAAACTATAGAAGTCAATGGAAAGACTCCCCACAATTCACAAAAACAAACATGCGTGTGTGTGTGTGTGTCTCTCTCTCTCTCTCTCTCTCTCTCTCTCTCTCTCTCTCTCTCTCTCTCTCTCTCTCTTTCTCTCTCTCTCTCTCTCTTTGTTTCCAAGTTGTTTTCTTGTTCTGAGAGCTGAGTATCTTAAATGTTGAATGATTGAGATTAGACACTATTGAAGATCACCACACACCTCAAAATCATACGACTTGCAAATCACTTTGGGAATTGCATCTCTGAGGGAATGACTCAGAAGGGAATTGCTGTTAGTTATCATTTGATATCAGAATGAACAAAATTGTAGGTTTAAAAGAGTTGTTGTGACAAAGCAAAAGGAATAATAATAATAAAAAAAAAAAAACATCAACATTCTGACAGCTTTTGTAATATAAACCATTTTATATTAGGTTACCAACTTAAGAAAAGGAAAATAAAGTAAACTCACAATCCTTAAAATATACGGTACAGTATATGAAACACTCACAATTCCTTAATGTCACATACAGTATGTCTTACTGATGTGTATGCCTGTAATTATGTATGGCATGTATGGCATGGGGCACAAAATAAATAAATAAATAAATACATTTTCTATCTATCTATCTATCTATCTACATATATATATATATATATATATATATATATATATATATGATTTGCGTGATCAGGCTCTTAGTTACTCATTTAGCATGTCATGTCAGTGATATCACATCACAGTGTGGATTAATTAACCTACTCAGGACTAGATGAAGTAGGGGAAGGGGGCCGCGAGTTTGTTGACATCTACTCAGGTCTCCCCACAGGAAGCCAGAGGTAGAGAAAGCAGGAGAATCTATCAAACAGCACACCTCGGCATGTGATTGCATCTATTGCACATTACTCACTACAAGTTCCATGCTTATAATGTGGGAGAATCACAGAAACGCTCATTCACTAACATTCTATGTGAAATTAGTAAATTCATCTACACAGATGAAACGGAACAAATCAATTAGTCGTGTATGTACATAAAAAAGAAATCTCCGCTTGACTGAATTAAATGCATTAAACTGAATTAAAATGAATCAGCCATTTTGTTTTAGCCTACTGACTTGGCAGTTGTAAAAATTAATTAATTTTAATGCAATGTTAAAGCGTACGCATGCAACCTATATATATATATATATATATATACATATACACACACACACATATATATATATATATATATATATATGAATATATGTCACTATAGATCATCCGTTAAAAGGACACTGAATTCATTTAATGCAATTTAAACTGTATTGCCTACACACCAAAATCAACCAAAAAAACAAAAACAAAACAGAACAAGATCAATCGGTCAAGTGTCCAAAGTTTTGACTTATAGTGTATGTCTCCAAAAAAATAAACAAAAATAAATAATCCTTCTTATACTGATTATACATTGTGCCTCATTATTTTTCTCAAATTTAGATTTCATATCAGAAGTGATACCAATGTGCCATGTGTTCCAGTAATAAATGTATGTGAATTAAACGATATGAATAAACTTGGTGTAAAGGTGTAATACAACATTAATTTGAAGAACAGATATTGTACACCTATAAACTGTAGTGTCTAAGCAGTCTAATGAAGATAGATAGATAGATGGTTAGAGATAGATAGAGGTGGAAGTTACATTTCCATCAAAAAATGAGATTTTGTTGTGGTCTAGGTATAGCTTCATGTGAAAATGTTATCAGGATGAGCCCAGGGGTAAAGAAGATAGGCAATGTCCCATGCTGAAGATATAAAGTCCAGCTTTGGATTGTTTCTGAAGAAATCAATACAGAAATCAAGCCAGCCTGGAATGAAGGACAGTGTTATAAGAGAAACTCTTCCTGGAGGAGTCTAGGAGACCTCAGGTGTCCGCATCTGAGCAACTAGCACTGACAAAAGCAAAAGGTGTCAACTTGATGTCTCAAGGGATGTGGAAGGAAATATCATAATGTGCCATAATGTAATAAAACATTTCTAAGGCTCATAAAACATTAATATGCATAATCACACAAACAATAGCATGAATTTTATATCTATTGTATATTCTTGTATATCTTGGACTTGGAATTGTTTTAAAATAAAAATAACGTTTGAGGCAATTGCAGTTATTCTGTGTCATTTAGTTTAATCTTTACAGTAGTCAAAATGACACAAATTGAGGTCATTTAAACAAGTGTTAGATAATGTTAGATAATTGATGTTAGCCATGATGAAAGTACAAAATGCATATGAAAGATACATATGCATATGTGTTTTATAAGCAGAACCTAAATAATTATGACATCATAATGTGGAACATATAAAATTTTGCCCAGATCTGAAATACTCCAATATATAATGCTAATGTTACTTACGGATGCAGTTAACTACTTAGTCACCTGTTTGTACTGTGTAATTCCAGAACGACATTTAGATTATACATTGAAGAATTTCTTTTCTTTTTTTTTTTTTTTTTTTTTTTTTTTTTTATTTTGCTGTATAGTTTCAGGTAAGATAATTTTATAAATATATAAGAAGGTGCAACACAATGTTCAGAAGATGTCTAAAATATCTTTTTAAACAATAACATTTAGTATATATTACAACTTGAGCCTGGAGTACACTATATGATTTTTTCCCCGATTTAGTCTGGAAAAGTTGATGCTAGTTGCCTAAAGTCAGATTCAGTCGTGTAGTGTATGATAGACAGAAAATCGTGTAGTGTATGATGGTCACAGGTTATTTTTTAGCTTTATACTATAATTCCATCCAGTTGGACGATAACAAACACGATCAGCCATTTTTAAAAAACACATTGTTTTCATTTGCCTATGCATGAGTTTGTTGTGATCGCAAAAACTTTAATTCTGGTAGTGTATAATCCTCAGTCGTGTAGTGCATGATGGCCAGTTTTCCTTTCTCACTATTTACAAAGTCGGTAAGTGTATGATGCCTAGTGTTTTAAAAATCTGTTCAATTTTTTAAAGTTGTGTAGTGTATTCCAGCCTTTAGTACAAAATGATGTTTTGTAAACAGATGTGAAAAGGTGAAGCATTGTTTGCAGCAACATTAATCATAAAGATTAGCTGAAAATGAAGACAGAGGTTGTTATTGTTTCAAATTATTTTTAAATTATACTTTCAGTATAGTTTCAGAATAAATATAAAGTCTCAAAAAGCACAATCTTATTTTGACTTTCATTTCATTTTGCTGACATTTTTCGGAGTTACATTAAACCTTTAAACCTGAAAGTCTAGCTTTTTCCTCTACCCTCTCATTGATTCAATTTTCGTCTTCCCGTCAGTGAACATCAAACAGAAGCTTTGCTCAGGAGGTCTGCCCACACCCTGCAGCCACTCTTGATCTTTGTCTGAGCGTGCGTGTTTGACAACTTACAAATGAACCTGACCTCTTCCTCTCTAGACCCAGTGTCTCTCTCTCACACCCTGCAGTGATGCAGAGCCACAGCGTCTGTCATCATAAGAGCCTCTTCTCGCTCTCTCGCCCCATGGTTCACATATCGACCCGTTTCTACAGAAGCCAGGGAGCGTGACCTCTGTATTTCCACTGGAGTCTGACCTTTGACCTTTCCACTGCCCCTCTGCATCATAGAAAAGAGAGGCTGGAAGAGTGTCTACTTCTTAATACGGTACTTTGTACCCATTCTTAAAAAGATCTGTTTTAATATACCAGTTGAAACAGGCAGTGTAACCAGTCTAAGGTGGTTAGTTGGTCTTTCAGTCTGGCCAAATTGGTTGGTTGACCTGTAAACACCAGCTTTAAGTATGAACTATGAGCTCAACTAGACCATCTTATTTAAGCTAACACCAGAAAGTCAATTTAGACAGGTTTAAGATTTCTTTCTTTCTTTCTTTCTTTCTTTCTTTCTTTCTTTCTTTCTTTTTTTTTTTTTGATGCGGATATTCTGACAAATCATACGTGTAAAAATAAAATTTGGATACGGTGTCTTTCAATGCTAGATGAAGACTATCAATGCCAGTGCCAGAAGTGTAACTTTTTATAAGGAGTAATATTTGCTCTCTGGAAATTATTACCTTAATAAGGTAAAATGTTTCTTGAATGCCATGAATTGTTAAATTGTGAATCAGCGATGAGATTTCTCATAAAATGATGTAACTTCCTGCTTAACTAGCAAAGTACAATGCGTCACTTAAGAAATCAACTAGCTACAACTAGTCACAACTGTTTCCTAAAAACTATATTGTCGCAATTGTGTCATCCAACCACATTGGCTAATGATGTCACGGCATCTGAGGGCCAATTCTCTTTTTTCTCAGTTATTTTGCTTTATTTGCTTTATTTTAATTCAATCATTGGCTCGTTCTTACATACTAGAGCACATACATACATGCACACTCGTAAGACTTGCTAGTCAACTTGCTTATTTTGTGGATTGTAAGAGCTGATTGAACTACACTAAGCTCTGAGACACCAAATACAGATGTCTGACAGATTACTATGGTGTCTGCAGAAACACTACATCTGTAAGTAGAAAGATATTGAATATTGATTATATCAGATGGTAAAAATGGGTCTCTATATAGGCTGTTGGTGAGAAAGGGTTAAATAAAAAGTGAGATCAGCCAATATCAGCCGATAAGTGTTTCAGAGACCCAGCAAGTTATTACATTTTGATGAAAGATTACAAAACTTTTTGTAATACAAAAAGACTATGAACGTGTATTAAGAAAGTAAATAGGTTTCATTTTGATTTCATGAGCCTATAAGAACGTGATTGACATGCCTAAGCAGACACCACATTGTTTCAACATTTGAATGAAGTTACTGAACCGAACTTTACACAATGCAGTATAAATATTTATATTGGTGTTACATATTAAACAGAACGTTCTGTTTACACTGAATAAAAACACCAGGAAAAAATTTGCAAATGCAGCCAGGTTATGACCCTCAAGAAATCAAAGGTTGATTAAAATACTGAGAATCTTTCTCTGAATCAGTTTTTTGTTATAGGCACACAGTAGGGCTGGAGGAACGTGCAGTATACAGCTACACATATTATTACCATCCCAAAGTCCACGTGAAAGAAACATTGACCCTATTTATTTAGTAAGTCAGTTGTAACTTTAATTTTTAAAGTCAAGCTTCTGGCTTCTTCAAATTAAGGGCAAAATAGTGACTCAACATTTATCAGCCATTTGTGGTTTACAGCTACAAAACTTTTGGTTATCACAGCCCAGAACTCTGACCATTAAAGTGTTACTCCACCCCAAAATGAAAATTTTGTCATTAATCATGTAGCCCCATGTCGTTCCAAACCCATAAAAGCTTTGTTCATCTTCGGAACACAATTTAAGATATTTTGGATGAAAACCGGAGGCTTGTGACTGTCCCATTGACTGCCAGGTAAATACCACTGTCAAGACCCAGAAAAGTATGAAAGTCATCGTCAAAACAGTCTATCTGTCATCAGTGGTTCAATCTGAATTTTATGAAGCGACAAGAATACTTTTTGTTTGCAATTTTATTCAACAACTGATGGCAGATGGACTTTTTTGACGATGTCTTTCATACTTTTCTGGGTCTTGACAGTGGAATTTACCTGCCAGTCAATGGGGCAGTCAAAAGCCTCCTGGTTTTCATCCAGAATATCTTAAATTGTGTTCCAAAGACGAACAAACCTTTTACGGGTTTGGAACGACACGGTGGTAAGTAATCAATGACAAAATGTTCATTTTGGGGTGGAGTAAGCCTTTAAGCTACACAAACCCAAAAGGACATCAAACCTTAATTTCCTTCTGTCATTGTAATATTCATTAATTCTGAATAATGATTCCCAAATAACTCAGCATATGTACATACAGACTGTAGGCCTGATGGTAAATACAATTACCATATGTGCTTTATCAAACCTTTTATCTGTTGGAGTGAGCATATGGCACAGTCCGAAGGAAAACCAGATGAATGAGTACTTACTGAAACTGGCCAAGTACATACTTCATGGCAATGATACAGACCCCTCAACAATGCTTTACACAACATAGGACATTTTTGTGGATCAACATCCTTTGTTGGCTCTAAAAAAGCAATTCCGTCTTGTGGGTCAGTAAGCATATTTTACTAGGACTGTACAGCTTCACTACAGCATTGCGTTCTAGGCACCTAAATGGGCTATTTAAAATGCTGAAAGTGTGCTTGACTGGCACATCTGGATATATGCCCAGTTATTATGCTCTTTTCCATTATTTGATGAAAAACTGCTGCCATGATCAATAGAAAATGTACACAAACATCTCTTTTAAATGAAATGTACTGCTTGGTTTCCGTAGGTGGTAATAGTGCAACGTTAATTGTGGCTCGCAAATAGTGCAATAACATTTTGTAAATAAAAGGCAATCTATAATGAGCCTAATTTACATACAAAGGAGACCTGTTTGTGCTGAAGAATGACAATGACTTAATTTAAGGAGTGCATTGTGTGCAGTGCTACCTCAGCACTGATAGCGTCTGGTAAACTGAATTGTGGAGTGCCAGTGAATAAGCTGCAGTTTTTTCCACTGAAAAAACAAAAATAAGTAAGCACTGACAAGTAAATTTACACTAAATACAACTAATAAAATGAAAAACATCTCAAATGAATGACATATTAGTGAGTTAAAAACAGCAATTAGCTAAGTGAATGATAAATAGTAGCAATTAATTAAATTAAATATTAATTAAATAGTTCTGAACAACTATTTCTGCAGATGCAGACATTTGACAATAAAAATTGTGTTGTTTTCCCTTTGTAAGCAGTGTCAAACAAAATCGCTCAGCAGATGATGAGCAATATTATTTAAAATGAGCTGTTCATAGCGAATTTACACCAAATACAGCTAAAGAAAATATAAAATATCCAATTCATAATACTAAGTCAAAAACAATGACATGTCCGACTGAGTAAAAAACATAGTGACAACCTGTCTGTACAAACAAATTAATGTAAAGCTAAAATTAGTTTGACTTCTCTAAGGTATTTTACGAAGCATCTTTGATGCAAATAAATAAATAAATAAATGAAAGCCCTTTGGTGAAAAAAAAAAAAAACTTGTTACTGAAAAAGCTACACCTGATAACAGCCAACCTACTGTTACAGTAGCCTCACCACTTTTAGTTAGTTATTCCTGCACACTGATTTCCTCAGATGGTACATGGAAAAAGCAAACATTTGACAATGAAACTGTGTTGTTTTCATTGTCAGTAAACAGAGTCAAATAAAAGCGCTTAGCAGATAATGAGTAATCTTATTTAAAAATGAGCTGCTCTACAGCGGATGGCTTTGGCGCCAGAGGAAGAACAGCTGTGAAGGAGCCCAAAGGTTTGCCTGCACTATACTCTGTTCCTTGCCAGAGATTCACCCACTCATCCACAACATCTGTCCATTCTACGCCAAGCTCCAGCAACCCTCTGGAACGTGGCACCACACATCTGCCCTCTCCCTCTGCTGCCATAACACGACAAGGGAAACGTATGACTGCATTCACAAGTGTTTATGTCACTGAAGGACCTGTCAAAGCTGACAGAAGTCCTCCAATGGTACAGCATGTGGGGACATGATGTGATTATTTAATTGTGAACTGTTTTGAATAGTCAAACAATTAAAGTTTAACATGTAGCTTCCCTGGAGTTTAGAAAAGCTTGTGTTTCTCTGGACCTTCAGGCTGTCAACAACGCATTATGTCTCAGGGTTCATCATTATTCTGTTTATTAATAGAATCAACAACATGCAGATGTCATGGAAATCACAAGCTTCAGTAATGATAGAAGTATTACAATTGGAGTCAAGTAAATAAATCACAGATTCGGTAATAGACCAGTGTGGGGGTAAAAACTCATTAAAATGGCACAACTGTCTCTGTGAGCGATTGTATCAACAACACTAAATAAATTAGTGGAAACTTTGCAATCAAAATGTCTGTCTGTCCAAAAATAATAAGTACTGATTATTTTGCAGACATTCCTCAGAAAATATACATATGATTCTGCTTGCAGATTAAGCCACTGTTAGCAAGAAAATTATCAAACTTACATCATAATGTACCATTATATTTACATGGTTTTTCATGCTACATATCCACAGCAACATGATAGCTCAAAAACTATTCATTTGTCACTAAAGATTTAATTCTATGGACCTTAGGCAATCAGATATAAGCTTGCCGTTTTGAAGCAGATTCAAGTGTGAACTGTAGTGAATAAGACTAAAATGTGAACTTCATGAGTGAAAACATTTACAGCATAATTTCAAGAATAATTTAGCTACATTACATCTCCAGAAATGTCCGTTTCAAAATGTAAATTCAGCATTTGTACAGCATGTTTGTGTGTCTGAAGCAGACTGCACACAGTAGTGGTGTTACGTTTGTGGATAAATCAGTGTTTCAGAACACTCAATCATAAACTCCTTGGAGTCTCTCAGATTGCAAATTGGTTGAGTGAATGATTCAAAGACTCATTTCCCCAGAATTGCGGCTCAAAAATAACATCTACAGGTGTAACAATTTAACTTGCACACCATGACAGTGAATGAATTTAAATGAAGAAAGATGGAAAATTTCCTGTTGAAAATTCTTTCTACTCTAAAACACAACACAATGAAATTTCTAGTTCAAGGATAAAATACCAGTAAAAAAATCATTACAGAAATATTCCTTTATATGCTACATTGTGCCGTATTTTTATAAACATTTCTGAGTGTAGGGTGCTACTTTCAGTCTATAGGCTGATCAGTGATCTGAGGGTTTGATCTCTGTATATTTTTAGTTTCTTTCTTCTTTTGAGAGACAGTACTGTTACCTGTTCTTTTCATCATGTTTTGTATTTCTGTATCTCTCTCTTTCTTTCTCTCCTGTGGTGCTGCTCTCCCAAAGTCATCCTAATTAGTGTTTAATGCAGGACTCCCGTCGGCAAGGTCACCAGTGCCTCTGTGGCGCACTGTTGTCAGGACGGTGCTAGAAATAATGAAAGGGCCTATCTGCTCCCATCAGCAGAGAGAGAATCACACTAGAGCTGCCGCACCAACGCCCTCAAACATTATTAATCGTCTGCATTCAATTACACTTGCTGACAATTCAGTCACAATAGAACTTTTCAAAGGTGTTTTTCTTTTTTTTTCTTGGATTTTTCAAATACCAAATACAGCCCGTACAAGTGTGTCGTTCCTGTTATGCAGGAACTTGTATACTGTACTTCAAAAATAAATAAATAAATAAAAAATAAGCTTGTGTTGTAATTTAAGGAAGTATTTCCATATACCAACTTTCTGAAATATGCTCTGGTCAAGCTCAGGCAATTAAATTTTAATATATAATTAATTAATGATACAAATATATATATATATATATATATATATATATATATATATACAGTACCAGCACACCCTATACACAAAGTACGCAGTTTGCATATGGCACCAACTCCCGGGGGGAGCACCATCCCAGTTGCACAAATAATAATAATAATAATAATAATAATAATAATAATAATAATAATAATAAAAAGTCTATTAAACATATACATATACATATACATAAACATAAATTAAAATATAAAGATGAATATATATTTTACAGTGAACGCAGTATACAGTAGGCACATGTGACAAAAACATGTGGACATCACAACCCTTGCAAAAATTAACTATGGTTTATAACTATATATATATGGAAGCAGTTTTATTCAACACTTCACCTTCAAAGGCAACATGAAGCAGAGTTTGAAACTCATTTTACATTTATTATGTGTTTATAAATTAAATAGAAAATAGAGAGGGCTTTCATTTTATCAGTTGAGAACTGATTGGAACAATGTGTTCTGTACCAGACCAGAAGGTGAGTTTGCAGTTGACTGAGGAAGACAACTTTTCCTCTCAAACACCACAGCGAAGGAGGAGACTTTAACCTTTATTGTATTAACATTAACCAGCATTAAATTACTGTTAAATATTGTGAAGACTGTAGGGGAAATATATATACATTCATCCAGTGTGGGAATAATAAAGTCTGTCAATAATCAATAATAAATAATCAATATATATACATATATATACTTGGAATCATATAGTATATGATATAATTGTTTTAAGATACTTTTGTAGGTATATATATATATATATATATATATATATATACCTAAATATCTTTAGATACCAAAAGTATCTTAAAACAATTATTAAATAGCTATATAAGGCCCATTTTGATATCATGTTAACTTTATTTCGAGATTCACAGTTCACAGTTCATTTTGAGCTTTAACTATGAAATATTTGATGAAGAGTAGTCTATTTGTTTACCATATTTTCTTCAAATCATCTCAGCAATCTTTTTTTTTCTCCGTTAACTCATAGTCTTCAGTTTATTACCCAGAAGGCTTTTATTTATTGGCATTTGCCATGAGGGAGGCTGTCAAAGGATAAAACAAAAAAGGCAAAACATAAGGGAAGGAAAAAAATGAATCAATATTTTGTGACCGGGGGAGTCTAAATGCCAGCCCTGAGCGAAAAGAACGTTCTGTGAGCGTGTCTTATTCAGAGGACTGGAAGCCCTGGTCTGTAGATCTAAATCAATAGTCAACTATGGCATGTGCATGGTGGTCTTGCTTCCTCCAAATTTACTTCACAGTGACCAGTTTCCCATGAGAGGGGGAAATAACAGCAGAGGTAAATGGGTGGTTGTGGGGTTGAGAATGAGCAAGAACATAGGTGGAGGTTTTAACGATGCTATAAAAGAGAGAGATAGGAAAAAAGACCCCAGAAAACTGATATATATTGCTCAAATTTATTGTCCATTTAGTGCTGATCTGGATTGATCCACCTGAACTGACACATTTACCAAATGATTTTTGATTCCAAATAATGGCATTTTACCTAATCTGAGCACTTTTTTTTAGATCTCTCCTAAACCTATATACAGAGGAGATATACAGTGGGTTTAAAGAGAGTTGTTTGTTTTTACAATACAATATATATATTTTTTTTAAATTTTATTTGTTGGACTGGCGTCTTAAATATTTGTTTTTCTAAAATAAATAAATAAATAAAAATATAATAATAAATAAATAAATAAATAAATAAATAAATAAATAAATAAATAAATAAATAAATAAATTCATACAGTTTGCTCATTTCCAGGATTTTTTTTTTCCTTTACAATATCCCTTCAAGCAAATGTCTCCATTTGTATCTCTACGAAATAAATGAGATACTACAGAGGTCTCTATTATTTATTTATTTATTTATTTATTTATTTTCTATTGATTTTATCTTCTTTATCCAAAATCTGATTATTTGCAATGAAAATTATTCAGAGTTTTCTAAATCGCAAAGATGAAGTCGTAAAGTGTGCCTTTGGATCCAAAAAAGTTAACCGTTTAAATCCAGCTTTTTTGGACTATCAAAAAAATAAATAAATAAATAAATAAAAATAAATAAATAAATAACCCAGATTTATCATTTAAAAATGGTTTACATGGTTGGTTCTCTCAGGAGATTCTTGTTGAAGCATAGATTTATTTTGCTACTTAACATACTATTGCTGGAGGAAAGATAATATTTCCAATAAGTCATTTTTATTGCTAGCTTTCCCACTAGGCTTCAAATAGATTTCTCCTTCACCTCATTATATTAAATTTGATATTATTCATGCTGCATCTTTAATTGCCATTTTATCAAAAAGTTGCAATGATATCCAAAGAGATGTATATATATATATATATATATATATCAGAATAAAAAATATATATCATGACAACAGATACACAGTGTTTTTTTACAGCTTTAATATTTAATTTAACAACGGTAAGAATTTACACTAAAAATATCTTACAAATAAATGTAGAAGATATACAAATAGAAAGGTGGAACAACAAGAAAGATCAGCTTTGCACTGTAAAAACTCAAAATAAATCAAATTGACTGTATATGTCATTTCAACTAATTAAACTGACTAAAAAAACTGCTGAATTTCATATCATTTCATGAAGTTGTTTGAACTATTTTGATTACATTAAAGTAATGAAAAAAAAACAACATATATTACATTGTGACATACATAACATGCAGTGTCAAATGAGAGTTGTATTTTCCCCAATAGATTTCATTGCACTAAACTTCTGGCAGTAAATTTTATTTCATGTTATGTATTAATAATGAAAGAGATGATTAATTATAAATCATCATTGTTTAACGTCATTATTGTTATTCATTTTTCATGCAATTAAAAAAAAATGTGACTGGCTGTCTGACCCAATACTTTCATAGTGTGGACTTACTGTAATATGATCCAAGTTTTTGCAAGAAGTGGTCTTTCTTTGCTTTTTTGTTACGTGTTTATGAGTTTTGTATGCTTATTGCTATACATTTTAAAGTGGAGAATTATAGTTCTATAATACAGAATTTTACATGTTTTACTCATGTACTAAGATCGTCATTTGGACAGCTCTGTTCCATATAAAATGTTGCTCAAATGGATACTGAATTCATCCTTGTGACTTAGCAGGAAAGGGTGCATATTTTGGGGCAGTCATTATAACTGATTACACTAGAATAAAAGCAGCAGAATACATCTAATGTAGTATGAAAATGAAGATAAAACATTACGGTGGGTTTTGAGAGAACTAGACCACCCACAACATTGCTTTCTCTACCCATTACTGGCATTTGCTTAAGGTTCATTCCTATTCCAGTTGTAATTGCACTGTGCCACTTTACAGGGCGGCTGCAGGTGCAAGGGCCTGATAATGAAGCACTCTGCAGTGTGGGTGGCAGCTGTGCTTGACTCTAGAGAGGAGAGAGTCATATCCCCTAAACACACATACCTCCAATTGACTCAGCACTTTGAGAGACCTGTGTGGTTAGACTTCAGTTACTTCCCCAGCTGGTTACTTGCTTTTTTCCCCAGCTCGCCTTACACACATATATTACAGGTGCACTCTACTTTCAATTAGACTCTCTCCCCTCATTAATAAGAGCGAATGACCTGCGCTCCCTCTGGTTCTGTGTGGACCCGATTGCAAGGGCCAGGTGCTCATCCAACCATACAGAAAAAAACAGGCTACTGCCTCCCTGTGGTCTCTGTAAACTGCATACCAAAAGAAGATGCTCTGTAAATCTAAATGTCTAAGTCAGTACACACAACTGGCTATGAAACATCAGTAACACTTTATTTTAAGGACTAATTCTATTAACTAGTTGCTCATTAACATGCATATTACTGGCATACTGGCTGTTTATTAGTACTTATAAAGCACATAGTATTGCCTTATTATGCATGAGCATATTTTAGATCCCTTAATCCCACCCCATACCTAAACTTAACTACCTTACTAACTACTAATAAGCAGCAAATTATTTATTGCACAAATTAGGAGTTTTAACACCTATTCTGAAGTGTTACCAGTACACATGATTGTCTATGAAATGTGGCTACAAAAAATCATCCAAATATAACAAAAATTTGTTATAAACAACAACAAAAAAAGGTTTAAAACAAAATAAGTTATAAACAAAATTAAATGTTCTGTATGTGTGTAAATGTTGTGTGTGTGTAATCGTACAATTCCTTTCTCACTTATTACTTTAGAAAAATCTTTACAGATTGAATAAACTAGTGTTTAATATTGGTAAACTGTTGCAGCACAAAATATTATATATTCAAGAGAATGCAATCAGTTTTAGCTGACAACAGTGTGGTGGGTTTTTAGTACTGTACAGAAAATCATACATTTATGAAAACAAACAAACAAAAAAAGTTGTTTATTCACAAACAACACCAAAATGCTGCTTTGATAGCATTTTTAACCTCCTGCTACATTTATGCCTCCTTAGTATAATTTGTGTATAATGACATTTTATACCATATGATAATAATGATATAAATGTAGAATAGTGAAGTAGGAAGATAAATAATGAGTCAATCATTATTCATTACAGTACTGTATAAAATATTTCAAGAGTGACATTTAAGTAGCATGCAAATAAATATCAGTATTGTAACATTGGTTTTCGAGAGCTAGTGTGAAAAGGCCTTCAAAGAGCCTTCAAATTTGGAAAATGACTTCATGTAGTCGGGCAATTTTTTTTTTTTTTTTTTTTTTTTTTTTTTTGGAACTTTCGGGTTTAAAAGTCTGAGTTTTGTAGCCACAACAATCAATTTAGACACTGTCAGCATCTTATCCTGACCAAACCTGCTAGCTGAGGCCTGTAATCTCTGACCACTTGTGCATTGTGGAATTGGCAGCTGTACTCTGTAATTGTCTATAATGGCTGCTGCTTTAGCTCAAGGCATGCTGGGGGCCTGGAACACGGCGGCTTACATGCATTAAGGCTCCGTATTGTCATACGCCAGGCCGATCTGCTCAGACCATGTCAAAGAACATGTGCGTTCTAATTAGCCCTCTCGTCAGCACCTTCATCGTGTCCTATAACCACCTCTCTCTGTTCTATCACCTCCCAAAGGGTGGGCTGCAGTAATTGCCTTTTAGGGGATAGAAATACACCGTATCTGCCTTGACAATCACTACACTGTGGAGTCTCTGTGACAGGGAAAAGGTTGCTGCAAATTACATGCTGCCACTGCTGTTACCTGGGACACATCTACTCCCACAAAAGCCTGAAAGACCAGCAGAAGTATCTGTGAGCTAAATTAGCAATGTGCTTCTTTAAGAGCAGAGGTAATTAAAATTATAATAAACCAATGTTCCCTGCAAAAATAACCTTAAGTGCTTAAAGAAATAGCACACTAAAAAATATTTACAAATTTTTGTATTATTCCAGACCGTATGCTGTAACCTTTATGTGCAACACAGAAGGCAGGTTTTGACATTTTCCAGGTTCCTTTTTTTTTATAAAATGACAGTTTAAAAGAAAATAGCACAATGTTATGATACTTGTACGGTGCCTGTATTTTTTTGTCTTCTTTGGATGTTGTCTACTGTTACTTTATGGGATTGTTTTGTTAACAATACCAGTTAGGTTTAGAGTACAGTTTGTTGTTTGCAATACGCTATTGTCAAAAGCTATAAAGCTGTAGTCCCCATCCACATTCCTGGATGTTCCAAACCGCCGCAATACTTATCACAAAACAGAAAAAAAAAACAAAAACAAAAACAAACAAACAAAAAAAAAATTAATATTACTTTGCAGAAATATGTCAATGGTCTATCACATAAAACTACCATAAGATTTCACTTAAAGGAATACTTCACCCATAAATGTCAACCCAAAAATTCTGTCATCATGTACTCACCCTCCAAACCTTTATGATTATCTTTCTTTTGTTGAACACAAAAGAAGATATTTTGAAGAATAATGGTAACTGTTTGGGGATAAACCTTCTTAAAATAGCTTATGTTGTATTCAACAGAAGAAAGAAAATTATCCAGATTTGGAACAACATGAAGGTGAGTTAATGTTGACAAAATGTATTTATTAAAACTGTCCCTTTAAGCAGATGTGGGATGCAGTGTATTGTTATTAAATCATTTTGGAAAAGTGACACGAGCATCCATTTGAACTGAACCACTTGGACAATCTTTCTTTTGTATTCCACAGTAGAAAGAAAGACAAACAGGTTTAGAACATTACAAGGGTGAATAATTTCAAGTAAAATAATCCTTCACAGTAGTTGTGAACACATTTGTGCTTCCAGTATTCCAGTGTAAATCAGTCACTATTTGTAGCTCATATTCAAGTTTAGTTTCTGGGCTGCTTTCCTGGACACAGCTGTGAGACTCCATGCAACATCCTTTAATTCTCTCTGGATCCATTATATTACCCCTGTACCTGTCACTGCAACATCTCCTTAAACACTGCCTAACATGTACCGTGGATAAATAAACAGGATGGCTAAAAACATTTCTGTCATATTCCCAGAGCTTAGATCAGTCACTATGAACAGCCTGTGTGGTGGTGAGCTGTAGCCAGATCCTCTCTACGGGCATGTGACCCACCAATCAGCTGGCCAGATGCTGAGGGAGTGTTTTGGAAGCGAAGCTGCTGTCAATCACAAGACTCTTCTGGGATTGAACCTGTCAGCAGCCTTTACCCTTCCTCCTGCTATCTCTCCGATGACTGGCTAACTGCTTTGACCCATATCTGTCTCGCCTGGACGCGGCCCAACGCTGTTCCAATCGCTCTAATTATGCCCATGAATTACAGTTGTCTGTTGCAAAGGGGATGCATTTGGCGTCTCTGAGCAAAGAGTGTGTGTTGGCACTGCATCATTGAGGAAGAGAGTGACTAAATACGCTTTAAGTCCACACTCTAGAAATACAGAGATCAACAACAGCTGTTTTCCTGCACTCTGTGTCTTTCTTAGAATGCTACCATACTACTCTTAAATTTTCTACCATATGTATGCTGTGCACAGTGTTTCCCATAGTGTTTCCCCATTTGGTAACACTTTAGAATAATGTTCCATCATTAATGAATACCTACACAGGAACAAATGGCTAATGCACTATTAACATTCTAGTAACTACTTTTAACTAACAAGAAACTCTGATTAACGAATCAGTAAGTAACAGCGCTCAGTGACAGTGATAGTTCACTATTAGCTAATCAATAACTACTATTTTTTTTTCATATCTCCCAGTGAACTACTAAGAACTACTATATACAGATTTATAATTAATGTGAATGGTGCAAAATGTATAATTAATTCTAAAGTGAAGATCATGATAATACACTAGTAATGACTCAAGTATTACCAAATACATCAGAAGGAATTACTAATTATTCGGATCAGTATTCTAAAGTGAAGATCATGATAACTCCCTAATAATAACTAAAGTCATTGTAAACTTTTGAGGTTTTTGTAAGGTTCTGGATAGTAATACTTCAGATGGATTTGGTAACACTTGAGTCGTTACTAGTGGGTTACCATGATCTTCACTTTAGAATACTGATCCAAATAATTAGTAATTCCTTTAGAAGGAGTATTACTATCCAAAACCTTACATATACCTCAACAGTGTTGGCGGTAACGCATTACAAGTAATGCCAGTTACTTTTCCCCTCATTTATTGATTAAAAGCCCTCCGGTCCCCATGTTGAGAGAAATCGGTAGTAAAATGTTAGTTCTAGAATAAATGTGAACATGCATTAATTCATCTCACTCACAAAAAACAGATTCAGTATTCCTCAAAATGAATAAAAACAGTGAAATTCAACTCAGATGTTAAATAATACAAATATCCTTTATGCATTTAATCCCATTTTATTAACCAATGTCTTTGCTGCCGACCTTCGATGATCCAATTCAACCATACTAATAAGCAAAAATTACTCAAGGTAATCTAAAATTTTTTTCTACTGCGGTCTACTGTACAGACGTGAATTTACTTTTCTCAAAGCCTGAGGCTTTTGGTGTGAAAAGGCTTTTACATTTGCCAAAAATATAACTTTTTATATTGAAAACAAAGAATCAAGCCCTGCCCAGATTTAAAAAGTAATGCAAAAGTAAAGTAACGCATTACTTTCCATAAAAAGTAACTAAGTAACATAATTAGTTACTTTTTTAGGGAGTAAATCAATATTGTAATGCATTACTTTTAAAAGTAACTTTCCCCAACACTGTACCTCAAAAGCTCACCATGATTTCAGTCATTACTAGAGAGTTATCATGACCTCCACTTTAGAATACTGATCTAAATAATTAGTAATCCCTTTTGAAGGATTTGGTAATAGTCATTGCTAATGGGTTACCATGATCTTCACTTTAGAATGAATTATACATTTTGCATCATTCACATTAATTATGAACCTGTACATAGTAGTTCTTAGTAGTTCTCTGGGAGATATGAAAAAAATAGTGGTTACGGATTAGCTAATAGTGAACTACCACATTCAACTGAGCACTATTACGTAATGATTTGTTAATCAGTTTCTTGTTAGTTAATAGTAGTTACTATAATGTTACTAGTGCATTAGTAATTTGTTCCTGTGTAGTTATTCATTAATGACGGAACAGTATTCTAAAATTTTACTGAAATGTCTGCTGTGATATCTAACATCTTTTTCTTGACTTTCAAATAGTTAAAATATTAAAAACCTAAATAACTAAATAACTAAATAACAACTGAGGTCCTGACAGATGTAATAAGGTTATGCCACAACCATGTATTAAGTATATTACTCAATATGCAGTAATAAAAAATGAGAGCATTAGTTACCATACTTTTAAAAACAGTACATATTATGGGCATATTACCATTTAAAATATGTATCATTAAGTGCAAACTAAATGTAATGTTTTCGGACACTTAACTGCATGTTGTTTGCAAATAAATGAAAATGTATTATAGTTTAAATTTTACTTTAAATGCGATTAGTTAAACTCATGAAGACTTTTGGTTTGTTTGTTTTTTACTTAAATAGGAGTTACATTTGTACTCTACATATTACATAATTTACAATGTAGTTTAAGGTAATGCTTTTAATTTGGCATTATTGCAAAGTCCTATTGAAAGTTAAAAAAAACAATCATTCACGAGTTTGCCTGCCCATTTAGTCCTGGCTTGCTGTCCTCGAAAGAGGCTCTAACCCGAGCTCCGAGTAAGAACCCCCCCCACCATGGTTGTACGCTGTGAAGGAGGAAAAAGGAAAGGAGAAAGAGAAAGAAAAAAAGGAAGGAGGAGAAGGGGAGGCAGCGGGATGCTGGGAGGACTGTCGCTGGGATGGAGCAGCGTCTGCTGTTTATATAAGCTTGTAGCGATGATTGACAGGACTGAAAGATAAGGCACCTCCCAAACCTACGTTTGGAACTTCATTAAAAGTGCAGTGTTGATTTCAATAGCCAGTTTGCCTCTTGAACACAATTGGGCTAGTTTTAGCCAGGACTGGGCTGGTTTTGTTACACAGACCTGGCAACGCTGCTATAAGTATTATATTCTGAACACAGCTTTGGCCCTTCTGTATACCCCTCGTTTAATCAAGAATAGGTGAACCCTACATAAATCATTTGAACCCTGTGTTGCCCCTGTACATTAATGAGATAATAATCTTTTAAACAATTAACTACCTCTGTGGGCGGACACCACGTTTCCATTTCCTCCTGCCAGCACTCCTTGTTATTTTAAGGTATGAATGGGGAATGATTGAGGGGTCAATCAGTAGGAAGGATTTATTATGTGGGAGGAAGGAGGGTGGAGCTGTTGGCAGGAGAAGGAGTGAAGGGAACATCCGGAGATTGGGTCACATGGCACAATTCATGCATGGGCCTCCCTGGAGTGCAATCAATCCTTTTTATCTTCTCTGGATTTGTTATCTCGCCATTTTTGCTTCGGTAATAACCTTATGTCACCTCCAATGTAATGGTGAATCCAGGAAAAATGGAGTAAAATATTCTAGCAGTGACAACCTTTATAAAATAGCTTTATGTAATATTGTGTTCTTTTGGCCATCTTTATTTATTTCTTTTCTTTTTTCAAAGTTGTCACCTGTGTGAGGAGTAGTAGATGAAAAAAAAGATGCCTTGTGCTAATCAAAAGTGGAGCTGTTGACCAAAGCAATATCAGTGTGAAGGGTTTTGATCTAGCAGTTATGAGGAAATTGCCTTTTTCCTGCTTCCCAGAGTGCAAGATGTGTGGCAGTGCAATGCTGCTTTTTTTTTTTTTTACATTTTAAGCTTTTTGTCCCAGAAGCGCTTCTACCAGTTTTGATACAAGAGAATCCTATCTATATCATTGACTTGTAACTAATCACATTCTTCTTCTTCCAAGGTTTCAAGCTGGGCTCTGGCACAGTAAAACATTCAGACTTCTTTTAAATGATTAATCTAAGGTATGATTTTGAACCAAAGCCAGGGTTAAGCCAGACAATGATGGAAGATAAAAAGATGTGGTTGCATTTTACAGTTGTGCCAGTCATTTCTAGAGCCCCTTGTGGATCTTTAGCACAGGTAGATACTGAAATAACACCAATCTTAAGATAATAGATAGTAAAGAAATAAAACCAACTCCTTAAGACAAAAGAACATATTGGTGAGTAAAGGTCCTTTGCCAAAAATCCCCAAATCCATCTATTAAGCATTATGTTACAATATTACTCCTAGTGCTGTAATGCTTCCACCAAAATTGGAGTTTTCCATTTCTTGCCACTGTCTTCTGTCATGTAAACTGGAAAATTAAACCATTATGTGTTGACTTTGTAGTAGCTGCTTGTTTATTCTAGAGGTGGGTGATGTGACTAAAATCTTTACCGCGATATAAGTCATTTTTGATCAATATCTCTATCATTATAAAGGACTGACATCACAGTATAGTAATTATGCCTGAAATCAGAGACATTAGTTATTGAAATGAAACTCATACCCTGTATTTCTCAAAGTTGTAACTTAAATGACTGCTAATTAAATTGGGAAAAGGTTAAACTCACATCACATATTATAACTGCCTATTTTTCACTTAAGACAGCTGATCATATCTTCAATGATGAGTTTTGAGTATTGTACACTCTCACTTAGAAAAAAGACAATTATCTAAATCCCTTCATTATTTTTGAGCACTCATGTGCCGAGCATTTTTTCGAGTTTTCACATGCAACAACCAATTATATCTTCATTAATACCAACTGAGAATCGTTTACTTAGAACAAAACTGACCAATATTTAAAGCTCTTAATTCCCTTTGAATGCTCAGATGTACGTCTGAGACACTACACCACTGATATATGCATTAGACAATACTATAAATTCAATAGGGCTAAATCTAAATGTGGAAGCTCATTTGTATTATCATTATATATCATCATATCACCCAGCCGTAAAACGTGCTCTATGAGAAAGCACTGAGGCGTTATAAGCATATCAGTATGACTTCCTTTAAAGCTGCTTGAAATGATATGTATTTTGAATAGGGCTTTGGTACAGAGACAGATAGATAGATAGATAGATAGATAGATAGATAGATAGATAGATAGATAGATAGAGTAACTACACAGTAACTACACTTCCATTCCATATTTGAAAAAGTCAACGTAACTGCTCTGGTACATGCAGTAAAACCTGCTGTTGGCTGCACAGTTCCTTTGCTTACATTTGCAAACTCTGATGAGTGAGGCAGGCATTAGTTATAAATCACATAGTTGCACCTGATAAACCTTGACGCTTAACATAATACAATATCACTTATTTACAAGTATGCTTAAGAATGAAAATATCAGATCATTTTCATCCTTAGGGATCATTAGAGCAAATTAAATTACAAACTTTTACAAACTTTGTCAGCACATTACATTATTCTGAGTGCATGATTGAATTAAGGCTCTGAATGTGCTCAGAGTTTCGTCTACATGCAGCGCTTCACGGATGATGGTTCTCAACAATAGTGTGCAATGTCAGCTCTCTGTCGCCTGTCATATTTGTCAAAGAAGAGGATTCTTTCCGCGGTCCAGTACTGCTGTCTGTTTGATCACTGTGACTTGATGCTTTAGGGATTCTTGGAGAAGCAACTTACACCCAAAACACAGCAGAGCAACAGGTCACCAGTTTCAAATTCCATTCTTTAATTATAAATGATGTTCTGTCACAGAAAATCTTTGTCCCACACATCTGCAGGCCCATGTTTTAACCTTCTAACATGTAAATAATAATAGGTCAGTGGAAGAAATAAATATTTTTTGATACATGTAGGTTATATTAGCCTTAAAATAATAAAATGAAAATTCTGTCCCTTACGGCATTAGGAACCCAACTAATTAAGTAAAAGCTTATGATAAACAAATACTTAAACAAATCATTTATTTGAGATAGCTCTTTTTAGTGAACCACTTAATCGAGTTCACAAATTAGACAAAAAAAATGTGCTCACAAGTCTGACCGATCTGATTACAGAGTTCAACTCAGTGACTCAATGATCCAGTTGCAGCAGTTAACAGTCCACTGAAAGGAAATATTAACAAAAAAAAAATTACTTCACATATTGTTCTTCATGCAAAGTTGTCATATGAATCTGGAGGCCGCCCACGCCTCCTCTGTAATGTCCATCATGGAATCTATCCACACCTGCTTTGTCACATCCAGGAAGGCCTGCTGTGATTCTCCCCCACCATGGCCTCCTCACCTCCAGTGGTCTTTTGCTCTACCAAAGTCTCCTGGCTCCCCGAAGTCTTCTGCTCTGCTGTGGTACCATGTTCAGCCGGCTCCACCATAGTAGTTTAAACCATTAAATCCTCCTGCTCTTGCCTGGTGGTCTCCATCTTTGCTGGGTCCACCATGGCAACCTGATCCTCCATGGTCTCATCCACTGCACCATGACCCAGTTCTACCAATGCTTTAGAGCAGGGATAGACAACATCTGGGGTTGGAGCTAAACTCTGGAGGACATCGGTACTCCAGGACTCATGTTGCCTATCCCTGCTTTACATGGTCATTACTTCCACTGCCTCCACAAGGTCAAGGCCCACCATCATGCCATGATCTAAGTCCTCTTCCTGGCCCTCCATCTCTTCCCCTTGTCCTCCTCCATTTTCACCACCTTCCTGGACTTTTTGTTTATTTTGATTTGATGTTTTGTTTAGGTATCGGGAACCGCCCATACAGGGGGGATATGTCATGTTTTGTCCATGTTTTCAATCCATTTTTATGTCACGTCTTTTATTTTGTACCTTATTAGTCATGTTACCCCAAGACCTGCCAACCAGCTTAGGCTGGTTTTAGCTGATTTTTTTTTAAGCAGGGATGTGATTTCTTGGTCTTCTCATCAGATCTGGTCATGTGGTTTCTCTGCTTCATGTGTTATGTTTTCACTGGTTTGTATTTTTTGGTAATTCTCAGCTCTGTCTGTCACTACTGGTTCATTGTCTTAATTATTTTCAGGTGAATCCTGTTAGTCATAAACACTTTTGTATATAAGGTGCATTCACACCATATCAGAATTCCCGTAATTACGAGATTACAACTTGTAAAAAGTGCTCACGTCCTCGTAGAACTCGTAATTACAACTTGTGAAGTGGGAGTCTTCTGAGAGCTACGACTTGTACCACATGACCGCTGTACCACCTGACCAACGTAGGCTCTGTTTAGACAACGATAGTGTTGCCACAGAAAAGCATAATTCAGAGTCTGAGGACGTGAACATTCTCTGAGTAGAATGTCACATGTTGTCATCTCGAAATTACGGTAATTATGATATGGCGTGAACGCAGCAATATAGCCCATAGTTTCCATAGTCTCTTGTCTAGTTTTGTGTAATCTGCTGTCAGTTAGTTTGTCATAGCCAGGTTTTCAAGGTTAAGTCAAGTGCAAGTCTCGTTTTAGTATTCATGTTTTAGTTATGTTTATTTTGTGTATGGTTTACTTTTTTAATAACCTGTACTTGGGTTCTCAACTTTGGCTCGCCATCAGTGGATTCAAGGTTACAGTATGGATTATTTTGTTTTTTGTCATTTTTTGTAACTGTACAGATGTGGTTATCATGAATTGTTGTTGAAAGGTGACGTGAGTAAAGATTAGTCAGCAAATAATGATCGAATTTCCATTTCTGGGTGAACTACAGCTTTAATACGCCTTTCCAGATGATGCTGTTCTGTATTTCCAGCAGTGCTTTTTTTTTTTTTTCTTTCCTGCACTGACAGCTCAACATTCTAGTGTGGAAATCAATTTGTGTAATGCTCAGAGTGAGGATTTCGTTGTGTTGTCACTCCAGCCTTGTGTCTGAATTCAGCAGATGTGTTCAAGGACTCTCCAGGCATCAATAGACACAAACAGATTATATACAGTAAATGTCTCTCTCTGGGTTATTAGTGTCTCTCTTCATTGGCCTCAATGTATTGTGGAACAGCTGCTCTCCATACAGAGAAACATTGACTCATCTGTTTTCTTTTTTGCTGTCACAAAGTGATACAGCAAATGCTGGTCATGCATGGTTTAAAATATGATTCAAAAAATACTGTGGTTACAAAGACTAGTTTAAAAAAATGCATGCATGTTTTAATATTTTGGCCTACAAAAAGGTGTAAGTATGTAACTTTAGCATAAAGATGGCATTTCCACTCTGAGTGGGAGGTACTTGAAGCCAAGCTATTAATAAATGTGTACATTTTTGACAAACAATAGATGTCTTGGTAATAGAGCTGTGACCACACAATACCTGTAATAAAGTTTTGTTCTATTGTATTTCCCATAAAGCACTGACATCATAATAGTTGCAATGGAACAATAGAAAAGAGTAATAAAGTAATAAAGCTGTAGTCTACTGTGATAGTAACAGACCTGTGACAACAGCTGTATAGTTAATAGTTGTAATTGAGCTACGGCTACAGTGGTCTATTTCACTGTTATTTTTAGAGTTATTTAATTTATAGGCTTTTAAACGTTTAACGAAAAGACAGTAGGGAATAGTGTCAGGAGGCTTGACTCAAAACTGCTTTTAAAAAAATAATACTAATACTGTAATTCCATTGATAGTATATAAGAAAGAATTTTGTTTCTTTTTTATTATGGTGTAAATTAAAAAAATAAATGAATTAATAAAATGTTACTGTACTCATTTAAAAAAATATTCTGATTATGTACCCTACATTACTTGTAACATCCCGCAGTCACAGAGTAACTCAAGTAAAACAAGCATCTGGCTTTTAGACATCATGTATCAAAATATTAGCTGTCCTCTTAGACATTTGCTATATCTAGATCTTCCAACACACAGTCTGTTTCACAGTAAACCCCTTCTCCAGGGCCGAGCATCTGTGCCCTTTCCTCTACAGTATGTCCGCCTCCGCATGAATAATGGACGAGATCGCCAATTAAATATTGAAATGAAATCAGAGGAATGAGATGAATTTAAAGGGAGTGGGGGCTTGTCAAACAACTGCTCCTTATTTGCCTTTGCAGGATGAAACCATCTCTCTGTGTTTGATATTTTGACTCCAAATAGTTGCGTGGGAATGGAAGAAGTTTTTGCAAATCAGAGTATTAGCAAGTGTTAGATAGTGTCCAGGCATAAGTCTTAGGGCACCTACACACTGGAGTTTATCATGCCGTTTACGTACATCATAAAAAAATTAGTTTTCACATTATGAGAATAAGTTTGTTTTGTTTTGAGAATAATCGTACAATAGGCATTTTATGAGAATAAAGTCAAAGTTATTAGGTTAAAATAGTAATAGTTTTAAAACACAGTCCAAAATATGAGATTAATGGTATAGCATTATAAGACTAAAGTCGTAACATGATGAGAACAAAGTTGGAAAGTAACATCAAAGAGAAGTGGAATCAAACACTGCCATTTAAGATGGTACAAAGAAGGAAATTTCATGAATGTCTGCCTGGTTCTTTCTTTGAAATGAGTTTATTCCTTCATTCCTTCCTAATTATCTACTTAACCACTGTATTTATGTGAAAAGAAGGGGTTTCCGTGAAGAACCTTGCAGCCACAAAACTTTTCAATTGCACAAAGGCTCTTCAGTGGTTCTTTTAAATAACTCTGTGGTAAAGGTCAAGATTATGTTAACGTCGTTTACATGTCTGTCTGGTATTTTTAATACACTCAAAGAGAAAAACCATGAGCAAGTTTTTCAGTCAGCATGATTGCTGAGCATTTTCTGCTTAAAACTTGCACCAAAGACAGTCTCAAAAATCCCATTTCCTACCGAAATTCACATTTCTCTACCAAGAAACCAATCCTGTCAGCTTGCAGGGTACACTCTAAAAAATGGTGGGTTAAAAACAACCCAACTTGGGTTATTTGGCAACCCAATGCTGGGTAAATATTGGACAGAACACATGCTGGGTTATTTTGCCTTACTAGTTGGGTTAAATGTTTTTACCAAACATGCTGGGTTATTTTATTTAAGTCAACTATTGTTTAAAAATTATTATATTGCTGGCTTAATATTGACTGGAAAAAACATACAGAATTACTAGAGGCAACAGCAGTAATCAAAAGATGAACATGTATTTTTAAGCAAGAACACATGGACAAAATACAAGATAAATTGAATTTATTTGGGTGAATACAGCATAGTTTACAATATTACATACATTTAACCTTGTTTAACATGCATTTTCAACATAAGAAATGTAACATTTAAAAGTAGCATTTTAATTTTAAAGTATCCAACCATTTTCTGTAATCATTTTTTACTAATTCTCATGCTAGTGTGTTACCAAAATCTGAGCCGGTGAAGAGGTGCTGTTCGCCAGGGTATCTGCAAATTTTAGACCGCAGCCTTTTTATTTTATGCAAGGCAAAAGGCGTTTCCATCAAGTAGCCGCTGCTGACGCTTATACTTCTGTTGCATTGCATAAAATAATACAATTTACAGCACAGTAAAGACATTATAAATAAAATAAAAACTAATCAAACCTTTATTTTGCTGAAGAAGTGCACCAAATCGGCAGCGCTGAGAACCGCTCTCTCCTGTAGATGGAACAAAAAGGCTGCGCTCTTACTGTAACTCAGCAGCTGGGATGTTTCGACAGAGACAGGCTTAACCCAGTGGTTTGGTAGAAAAAAAATAACCCAGTGTTAAATAGAGACCCAGCAACTTAGTTACAGAAAAACTACCCAGCACCTGGGTAATTTTTTTTTTTTTTAAATAACCCAATAAAATGACCCAACCCAGCATTTGGGTTAAAAGATAACCCACCATCTGGATAAAAATATTAAAACAACCTAATAAAATGAAATACTGCTTGATGAGGTTTTGCTCTATTTTGAAAACTTGGCATTTTGTGTTTAATAGTGTTTTAACTGTAATATAATAGTGTATAATATATAGTAATATATAATAGTATACTGCATAATAATGTGTATGATGTGGGTATTTCAACAAATAAAATGTATTATTTAAAACTATTATTTTAATTACATTGAAATGCAAATTACGTTTCTGCATTGTGTTTGCTAACTGAACTTAATTTAAAAGTTAATTTAAAAATACAATAACTTATTTTTAAAAGGGAATTAAGGGGCATTCTTAGTATGTCTTAGTATTCTCAGAATGATGCACAGCCCTGCTTCCAACATCAGATCAAAACAGATCTTACATAATCCTCTCCATCAGTTGCTATATAACACTATATGCACACACCTTTCAACTGAGATATATGGCTTATATAAGGGAAAACAAAGTGGTTTTGATAACTTCAGCCCACAGAAAGCAATAATTCACAAATATTCTCCTGACAGTGATCTTCTTATTGGTGATTGCCACTGTGAGCTCTGGTTTCACCGGTGTTCCTGATCCTTCTCATATCCCATGGGAAATATACACAGGTCAGTTCTTGCAAGGAAGGGTTACATAAACATGATTTTCTTATATTGCACAAGCATTAAGCACACATGGATACCTTCAAATAACAAGATGTCTGCAACAAAGAACTAGTACAAAGCACTAGTACTGTGTTTTCACACAGTGGTCATGCTAAAATTTTGATTTTGACTTTCCCAAACCCAGAGAGCTGCCTACAGTTATACAATTTTGGCAAAACTCTAAGCATCATATGTTATTTTTGTAAGATCCCAGAATGCACTATTCAATGAGCTGATTGCAAACATAACATGGCTGACGCATCTAGAGAAATGTTAATTAATATACATTTAAAAGTGTCAATAAAATAATTAAATTGAATTTTAAAAATACTATTTATGTGCATTTTGATTTTCAATATTCTTGTATTGCATTTTTAACAGCTTTGCAATATGAAAACGTCAGACTCAACTAAAATCAATTGTGAGTTGCTGCCTATGTTCAAACAGAGCCTTTCTTTGACACTGGTCACAAGAATGTCAAAAGGTTTCTGGGAAAATTAAGAATATGTACAATTTTTAAAAAAAGTGTTTTTTGATCTCCAGGGGGAAGAAAAAAAGAGCAAAGCCACAGTGAACATAAAAGCAGTCTTTGTTCTTAAAATGATGCCTCATTTAATGTTTCATAAAAGCACAGATTCAGCATGCCATGTACAAATAATATATTTCCATTTGCAGTTCAAATATTGTATGTTTCGCTATGAGCATTGCATCATTTATATCAGAAAACCTCAATAACTGAAAAATTAGCATTAATACAGCTACTGAAAATAAATAATACAATTTGTCATGGTATTTACTGTAAAATGGCTCCCCAAAAAGGATTTGTACACCCTTGAAACTGCATAAATGTCAACAAAATACCAAACCTAGTGATATTTAAAGACTGTCTGATATTGGTGGAATATTTTTGCAGTTGATGTGATGAACTACACATGTGGTTACTCTAGGACATCTGTGTGAATTTGAGGGGAACTGACTTCAGGTGCCTACAGTATTGTTCTTTTATATATAGAGAGAGAGAGCTTGTAAGTCATTCTTTCACATTCACAAGTCATCTTCATAAGTCTTATTATTATTCGAGGTTGTGTATAAAGTGAAGTGAGGACGCATTCAGAATAGCGTGTGACATTGCCGGACCCTCAATCTATGACAGACTGACAAAGCCCAATATCTAAAAATGAAAGCTGAGCTGTTTATGACAACTCACCGAATGAGCATGGGCAAACTTATCAA
Source organism: Labeo rohita (assembly GCF_022985175.1). Lineage (NCBI taxonomy): Eukaryota > Metazoa > Chordata > Actinopteri > Cypriniformes > Cyprinidae > Labeo > Labeo rohita. Next base: position 23,060,855 of record NC_066872.1, read on the forward strand.
TTTTATGACAGCTCTAAATCAGGTTGTTACAGAGAAATTTATCGTCCCATTCTTGCGCTGCTCAGAAGCGTTACAGAGGTTAAACAAAAGCGTGGCGAAATAATCATCTCAATAAGCCACGGAACATGACCTGTAAAATGATTAGGAAGGGAATGACAGAAATATTCCAAGAGCCGCCGGAGCGTCATGAATTTACAGCTTTATTAGATTGTCTGTCTGGCCATCTCTACAGGCGCTTACCGATGATTTGAGGTGAACGGAGGGTAATGGGAAAACTTCAAATCTATTGGTCATATTTACTAAGGCTTCCAAAAGAGAAGAAAATGGTACAAGTGGTGTGTGTCCTTTAAATGAGTTTGGATTAATTCTACCATCTTGACATGATCATAGAAAAGAACAATTTCAGAAGAGGCGAGAGGGAGTATAAAAGCAATGATTGAAATGTACGAAAAAATTTGCTGGATCCTTTCAGAAGAAGAAATGCTGTGTGTGTAGACACACAATGTTTAGCTACCATCTTAACATGATTTCATCTGTATCAACCAAATAGGTCATCAAACGGAGGCAAAAAACTGAATATTTACATGAAAGACCGCTCTTGGTCGAAACAGACAGCATGATGGAACAGACAGTTATTTTGGTAACACAAGGATTCCGCCTAAGGAGAAATGAATCACACGGTGATTCAAAAGTCTGATCAGGGAAATGCATGCAACTTTAACCTTTTCCCATCTTTACCATAGATGACCCACAATGACTGAACATTCTCACAACAGAACAATCATGCATCAACTAAACAAGATAAAGTAAAATAACATAAAATAAGCATCAAAATCAACAACTCATACATTATAATGTAGAGCTTTGAAAATGGCAAAAGCCAGAAATATACAAAAGTAGTTAATAGAACTTGTGTACTGTTTTCCAAGCCTTTTAAAGCCACACAATGTGGTGTGAGAATCAAAAGTTGTTATTTATTAAAAATCTCCTCTTCGTACCTCTCATTTTTCCAACTTGCCACATTACATTTGGTCATGTGATACATGAGAATCAACGCTGCTTGCCATCAGACATCAGCGGCCTGTCCCAATACACTTGCAGTATTTGCAAATGACCACTTGTCTACATTACATATTTCTTGTAGTAGGTGTGAAGACCAGAAGTGTTTGTAGAACATTTGATTACTCAATGATATGCTGTAAAAACACAACGTTTATAAAGCTTTATTTACTAATTTTGATTTTAAATCCTTACACATAAAAAAATTAATAAATAAAATGTGCTTCTAAATGTTTGTTCAGTAGTCCCTCTGTAACAGACAACTCAGTTTAATTGTGTTACAAAAATCAGCTGTAAACATTTTGAAAATACATACTCATCTATGAACCATTAAAATGTGCAACACTTTACTGCTAAATTATTTGTAATTCATTTAACTTATGGTTTTCCCCAAAATCTTGTGATTCATGATGAATAATGGGATACAATTAGCCGCAAATATCACTCTAAAATGTGGGTATAGTGTGCATTAAGGACACTGAGCTTTGACATTTATTAGTCTTGGAACAGTCTTGAATCCTCAGATCCCCTTAGTTCCTGTCCACATGCTCTCAACTGACCAAGACGGTAAATGTGGGTGGCGTGATGTGTGCATTTCAAAAAAATATGTCTTTAGCAGCAAGTAGGTTTTGAGCAGAAATTGGTGGCATTTTCATAGAATTTATACAATGTTGTTGTTGTTGTTGTTGTTGTTGTTGTAGTTTTGTTTTTTGTTTTTTTGTTTTTTAAAAAGTAATCCTACCCCTAAATATAACAGTCACTGGGATGTAAGGAATGCAAGTCACTGGGGCTGAATAAAAAACTTACAAATGAAAGTGTACAAATTCATGTGAATTAGCCACCAATTCACAAAGACGTAAAAATAATTATGGATTGCCATGAGATGAGAGGTGTTGGATTTGAGTGTCATCAGAGAAATGTTTTAGTGATTACAAAAGCTCTGTCTGTTCCACACACAAAACTACTATATGGCTTCAGAACATTATAGAGCCTTATTATCATGGAAATTATATTAATTATATATATATATATATATATATATGATAAATAGATAAAATTTATATGATTTCCATGATTTTTTTTTATATATACACTGCCCTCCAAAAGTTTGGAAACACCCCTGGCAAAGTGTGGTTTTGGATGATATCAGCATAAATCCTTATCACTTTTATAAATACAAATACATTAAAGTAACTTGACATTATCATTAAAGACCAACAATAATAATTTTCATTTTGATTACATAATAATGGCAATATATACATGTCAAAGTCAGACATGCCCCTTTGCCAGCTGTGATGCCTGGTTACTGGTTTAAACTTGGCCCAGGTTTTTAAAAGATTTTTAGGTCAGCACACCTTGATATCTTCAACAATTGATTGCCAATTAAGTTTAAAATACAATGAATTTAGGCCCAGATTGTGCAGAGCTGTAATAGCTGCTAATGGTGGATATTTTGATGAATCGAAAATTTAAGTTTTTTTCTATGTATAAGATTTTTTTTCTATGTAAAACCTTATCAGTGCAAAATTATCACAAATTAAAAAGGATTCATGCCAATATTGTCCAAAACCCCACTTTTCTAGGGCGTTTCCAAACTTTTGGAGGGCAGTGTATATATAAACAAATTTTCATGGAAATCATATAAATTTTATCTATTTATAAATGATTTCCATGATAATAAGGCTCTGTAGTGTTCTGAAGCCATGTTCTGAAGACATTCATTAAAGAAAGAAAACTAATATAGTCTTGGAATCTGCACCGTTAAAGTGACCAAAGCTTTTTCAATGAAAGCTGGCAATTTCAGGTGACATGAGTGACCGTTGGCAATTTACAAGTTAAGCAGCGACACAACGCAACATCAAACAATGAGCACAGATCACTGCATGATTATTGCTAAGTCAAGTGAGACTAATTTTTACACAAGGCTACAAAGAAAAAAATGTCATAATTTGCTTAGTTGAGAGGAAATTAACAGGGATGTTTCGGATTCATGTGACGGGTTCAAATCATGTGCAGCTGGACAGCTGCAATTGTCTCATTCTGACTACAGTAACACCCATATTAAAGAATGTGATGGGCTCAGGGGTGTAAATTTGGCACAAATGCTTTACAGCCCACAAATGAATAATTAAGAAGCAATAAATCAAGACTGGATTGGCATAATGAGCACACAGCTTTGAAGAGGCATGCCAGCTGAGTCTCAAGAATGAAAGAATTCATACATGGCGAGTGCCTTTTAGAATTCAAATATTGTTAAAACAAATTAATTGCTGTTTTGCCGTTACAGGAATAAATTATATTTTAAAATATATTTAAATAGAAAAAACTAACATTAGAAATCTAAATTAGAAATCTTCCACAATATTAATGTTTTAACAAATAAATGTAACTTTGGTGAGCATAAGAGATTTCTTTTAAAAACATGAAAAACAAAAATGTTAGCAGTGTACATATAAAACTGGTTAATTGGCAATATAAATCAAATAATAAGGCCCAACCCCAATTCTATTTTGTACCCCTTTGTTCTTCGTTTGGAGGGGTAACGAAGGGGTAGGGGTAAGGGGTAGAACTGGGATTTGTCTGATAAAAACCTTCCTTGGGATGGTTTTATTCATACCAAAAACAGGGATGCTGAAGGTTATTCCACCCAAATGAATAAAATTAATGCATTCATGAGAGGGTCTAAAGGTGAAACTGAGGTAGACCGCAAACCCAGATTTCAATTTTAAAAGATGCAGAGAACTATATTTTATTTATAAAACGAACTGACTTCAGAACCTGATTTTATCATTATGACTAACTGTTTCCCCAGGTACATAAATGGCATTCAACAGATACAATTACATTTCTCTAATGAGGAAAAAAACGGAGTGTTGTTAAAAAGGAGCCTCAGATGTGTTAGCAGAACAAGCTCCACATCTGAACATGGATGTCCTCCGCTCATAGACTTTATTAACCTTTCCATGCGTGTCAGAGTAATATGTGCGGCACGGACGACACGTTGGCATTTGTATTGGCCATATAGCGACGCCTCCTCTAAATGCCACAGCTAATGAAGCCTCCAACTGATGGCAGTGAGGTTCACAGATAATAACCCACAAGCCCACTGAGGGTAAAAACCTGTGTGTGTGCATTTATGTGTGTGCGTGTGTTCGTTCTTGTAGGGGTTACTAGGTTGCACTTCTGTTACAAGATGAATGCTAAGGAGGTAGCATATTTTTGTGTTTCTTCCTTACACATTTCCTGACCTAAGGACAGAGGTCTCACTGTGAGCTTTCTAGGTTCATCTCACATATTTTGAGGCCTAACATGACCCTGTAAGTTATTAGCTACATCTTATCAGAACAAATCCAGAGTACCTTGTAGATCAGTAGAAATAGTTTTTGCTTCAGGATACAGATTTTACATCAAGTGATAAAATAAACAAAGAATAGAGAATAAATGAAGAACAAGTTTTCCACCCTAGTTTGAAAGTTTTCAGAGTAATTGCAATAATTTCATCAGAACAAACAGCATTCTAGTTGAGAACCACTGTTTCAGAAATCATTTCAATATCACAGAGTTATAATTTTAAATGCTCAGCACGTGTTAGCTTTAGCATGAGATGATTATGGATACCAGCTCTCTTTTGGAAAGGATCGATCAAATTCACAGCCCCTACAGTCTCTCAGAGTACCTATCAGACTGTCATTTCATATCTCTATGACATATTGATTGTAGCCAGAAGGAGTGGAGCTGTATCTGAAGATGCGATTTGGAATTAGGTGTTCAATAGTTGGATCCTTTAGCCCCATGCAAACAAGCACTGCAACATCTGGACCTTGCTATTAAAGGGATAATTTATCCAAAAAAAATGTAAATGATGTAATTATTTGCTCACCCTCAGATTGTTCCAAACCTTTCATCGATGGAACACCAAAGGAGATGTTTAGAAGAATGTCCAAGCTGCTCTTTTCCATTTAATGAAAATGAAATGGAACTGGGGTTGTCATATTCCAAAAAAAGCATAATATCATAAAACTGGCCATACAGTAGATTTGTAATAGATTTTTTTAGACTGAAATGTATTATTTATTAATATATTAATCGTTCACTTAAAATCTTCCTCAGCAGGTATCAAATTTCATTCACAATTGTGTTTTGTGGACACAAATCACAGCAGATTATACATCAATGACAGATAATGATGTAGATATGATATGATATGCATATTTTGGTCTGTTCCTCACACATAGCAATGGTAACAACTATAATGATATTTCTGTGGTACTGTTATTGCTTATCAGCCACTAGACATGGTCTACTTTTAATATATGGTAAGGAGCAGTGCAAACATTCTACAAAAATATAATTTAAGCAAACAAACAACATTATGTTACAGAAAGAAAGTGGTTTGGAGACTTTTAAAGATTAGTTCAATAGCATTCTACATATCCTACTGAATTAGTGGACTGAAATGAGGCTTTGTGTTTGAAAATTGAAGAAAAAAAAACAGTATTGTTTAGACTGCTGGATAAAGTTTTTGGTCAGCATTTCAATCAAGACTAGAAACCAGCTCACTTACTGAGTTACCCTACAAATGTTATGCCCTTGAGCATAGCTGGAAAAACCTTTTAAAAGAGGTTTGCCCCGTAGTAGTTCGACTGTGAGTAACTTAGGAAAAAGTGCCTTGCTGAAAAATAAATGCACTGAATCAACACAATGTAAGAAGTTTGGGCTTATTTTTATAGTTTGAGAATTGTATCTTTAAAAAGCATGATAGCTTTAACCTCTGAAGAAGAAGTATTTGACTTGGTTTGTTGCATTTATTATGTCTTATCTTAATAGTCCAACCATTTGTCTTTTAATGAGGGCTATGCATTGAGAAAGCCCCGGAACGCTCTTTGAATTAATGTTAGAGAACTATCGTTTTGTTCTATAGCAAAATAAGGGCCATAATGAGGTATTTGTCTGGAGGCAGTGCAATTTGGTCTTTAAAAGATTCACACCAAGAACGATAACTGAAAGTGATTTGAACATGATCGTTATTGCTGTGGTGTGGACTTTGCTACAAATTGGAATGATTATTAAAACTTTAAAGTTATTGTTATAGTTATCATCCTTGCTGTGAACAGGCCTTTAGTACATACAGTGTATTTAGTGTTTTCCCTACAAGCACCGAGATTTCTAAACGCTGTATAAGTATAGGGCACATGGCCATGTTTTCATTAACTCCACAGAAGAATGACTGTCTTAAATATTTGCATTTATCCTCAGCTGTTATCCCAAATACTTCTAGCTTAGCCGGCCCATTCACATCAGTGTCACTGCAATTTGAGGCATTACACTGCACAGGTAATTTCATGAAAAATGTAAGGTATCTTTAGAGAAGTTCATCTTGATTTTTTAAGATAACATTTCTATTGTGTGCTATTAAAACATACTTGTGCAAAGGGGGCTTGACTTAGCTTTTATTCATTTCAAGCCTCTCCTAAAGCTTTTTGCAAGTCACACCTGCTAGTAAATATCAAATATTGACTGTAAGAGTGTATCGAAAGACACATACGCATATACAACAAGATTAAATGTGTATGTAGAATCACACGTGTATATGCACAAAAAGAGAGAAGAAAGTTTAACATCAAACATGATGCAAAGAGAAAGGAACAACATTCTGCAATTAGATGTGTTCTCACAGATTTACTACAGAGGGAGAGAAACAGAAAGATACTGACAGTACTGGGATATAAGCAAGCACTGTGCGTTTGACATTTGATTGTGTTTGTGTGTGGAAGAGCTACAGTCGGACCACAGCGGCTGCTCAAAGCAACTGGAGTGGATCCAAGCTCCCAGCGGATCCACTGACCAACATAAAAATACATCTCTGTGTCCTACAAAAAAAGTTGTGATTTTTACTCCAGATGAAAGAAGAAAACTTTGTCATTATGATGTTATAATATAATTATGAATAATTATATTATGTACATTTGGGGTGAAATACAAGTGCTGACTCTTAGACTGCATGCTATTCAAATGTATCACAGTCCTGGTGGAACATTATTTCTGGTAGATCTTCAAAGTATGCAATCATGTATACTTTTGGGCTAATTTTAACCCAGCACCCCTTGTACGGCACAAGACGATTGGTTTGTGGCTGATTTGGTTTCAAGATTTAATTTTAGGATATCTCTTACGAAACAGAAGTTTATTCAAGTGCACTATTAGTATACTTCTGTTAAACTAAAAATAGGAAAGTATACTTTCAGTACTTTCTTATGTACTTCTTAGAAATGTTCTTTATATACTTCTCAGAAATATATTTAAAATGACATCTAAGTATACTTGTTTTTACTTAGAAAAAGTCTAAATATATTTGAGCTATACTTGTGCTCTGAGAATACGTGTTTTCATTGTTCTATGCTAGGGGTGCTATTGCACATGTTCTGTACAGAATTTCCAAAACATAAGTGAGGAAGAAACCGAAATGCTTCCACATGTAATCTAACACAATCGTCAGACATAAAACAGCATCAAAACCATAGATATGTAAAACTGTGTAACATTATAGAATAAAATGTCGACCCATGAAGAGGTAATAATGACTGTCAAGCTTTGGGGTGTTGATCAACTCCATCTATGTTTTGATTATCATGAATAGTATTTTATTTTTTTTTTAGCTTTTTGTTCAAAATGTTGTTTATTTATTCATTTTTTTTATTTATGCAACTTACCCGCATTCAAGTGTTTATAAAAAAAAAAAAGAACGCATGAAGCTAGAATAAAATGTTTTTGTTTACAAGCAAAAATACCATGTTCTTTTTTTTATGTTTTGTATGTTCAGATATTCATATAACAAAATGTATACAAATTAATACCTAAATAGGGACATAGTAGTATACTCAAAGTATGATGTAAAGTTCACTTAAAGAAAACTTATGAGTATACTTGCAGTATAAAACTATTAAACTAGTTTACTGACTATACTTCAAAGTGTACTAGAATGCATAAAAAATGTATTTAATTAGTAAACCTATAAATTTTACATCGTTTTCTTTTAATATACTTGCAGTACAAACTAAAAATAGTGATGTAAACTAATTGTGTATTTAAAGTATATACTAGAAAGTGGGCCAATTTAGTCCCAAGGAGCATTGAAATAGTACACTTAAAAGTATACTACTAATACACTGATATTTGTATACTTACAACATAAAGTATACTTAAAAATACTTTAACTTTACTTAAGTATACTTAATAAAATAAACTTGAAGTATACTTATTTTTGGTAAGGGATTGCAGTGTGTCAAGTAGTGCTGTACCTTAGTTTTATCCATAGTTCGTTATTAGTTTGCCAATGATACCAATGCTAATACCAAGAGAGCAGGGTTGCACACTAACGATACAGTGGCATTTCATATTTATAAACTATTTAGCTAAATCTAGTTCTTATGATTTTGTCCGCCCATCTAGCTCTAATGGTTAATGGTAAACTTGGTTTGCTGTCCTCAATTGCGGTACTACCTAGAGGGAAAATAACAAAAATAGAGGAGGAGATGGGGAGGTGGAGAGATGCTGGAAGAATTGACGCTGGGAAGATGTAATGATGATTGACAGGAGTGAGTGATTAGGCTCCTCCTGAACATACATTTGGAACTTCATTTAGTTTTTCCCCTGTTTTAAGAAGATGTTGACTCTTCATTCGTGGCCGATATGTTGTAATGAGTAATGTAAATCATTATTTCCACGAAATGTTGCACATATTGGAATAAGCATTTCAAAAATACTGAAAAACATGCTCATCTCAAAATTAACAGGTATTTGACCAATTCAGAGAGAGAGAGAGAGAAAGAGAGAGAGAGAGAGAGAGAGAGAGAGACTGAGTAATTTAAATGCATGAATATATTGCCTATTTACATATTGCATTGCTAGTTTGCATATTACATTCAAATTTGCTAATTTATACAATGTTACAAATTATTTCTATTTATGAAACTTTCTATTCATCAGAGAATCCTGGGGAAAAAGGTAGCCAAAATGTAGCTGTTTCCACAAAAAAATATTGGCAGCACAACTGTTTTCAGCATTAATTATAATAATAGCACCAAGTCTGTATATGGTTTCTAAAGTATCATGTGAGACTGAAGACTAAATAATGATGCTGAAAATGTCGCTTTGCTATTACAGGAATAAACTACATTTTAAAATATATATTTTATAAAAATTATATTATTATAAATTGTAATAATACTTCACAATATCCTTGTTTTACTGTAACTTTGATCAAATAAGCCTTGGTGAGCATAAAAGAGTTTTTTCAAATAAAAAAATAAAATAAAAAAAATAAACCTTACCAATCTCCGACATATGAACGCTAGTTTTTATGACTGTAACATGAAAATGAACCAATATACACGATTTTGACTAACGCAGACTAACTAATTACATCAGTATATCAGTTTTAAATCAATTATTCATTTGGTGTGATGTTGAGGCGCTTACCTGCATGGTGCCAATTAGAGGAAGTGTTCGTGGTTCACGCTCACCTGTCTTCATTATAGCGTTAGGCTATATTGAGATGCCACAGATGTCTCAACAAGGTGTCTCAAAGGTCAACGCACCATGATCTGCAAGAAACCAACTTTCTGTTGCCGTGGCAATAAGAGGTGAAGTGTGTGTGTGTGCATGAGAGAGCAAGAGAACAGAGAACAGTAAGTGCTCAGGGAAACCTGGTGGAGTGGCCTGTTGCCAGGACCCCCATCACCACCTACAACTTTTTAAACCAGCTCTTCTACATTTCACAGCTTCATGCAAGACTGCGTTTAGACAGGATGCTGCTGTCGGCTTCTCATGCGTCTTTGTACACAGTCACTTGAGCTTTCATGGATGCCTTTTTCTGGCAGTGAAAGACGCCCTGTAAAGTGTCATGTGTAGAGCTGACAGCTGAACCTGCCATTGTACCAGGCGAATGTCAGCACAGCACAACCGTCTGTTCAATACAGTATATGCTTTTGTGTTTTTGTGTAGGATCCATATGGCTTCAAACAGATGTTTTCTCTCAGGACACAAAATGTCTATAATGTGTTGAAAAGTACTTGCACCGTCAGTTTTAGTTTTTCAAGGACTGTGGCTTGTTTCTCAAGGAATGCGGGCATAAATATGTGCATGTGTGTGATCTTCAACTCTCATAAGCAACACATCTGTCACATCAAATTAAAAGACTTCACTTTCATTTCTTTTAAACAGAAAATTAGAACATTTAAGCCTCTGGTGGGAATGGTATCCAAGTGTAAAAGGAAAGTCTGCCACCTTTTGGTCCATCAGAACCCCTTATAGAATCCTCTTATTTAACCTTCAATTTCTAATTAACATATTGCTACATAAATTACTTGTCCCCTCAAAATTCACCTCCTTGAAGCTGTGGGTAATTACCAGGACATTGCTATGTAGTTGCTAAAGCAGTTACTTGCTGCCCAAGCCGGATCAAAAGAGCCCAACCAAGTCTCCATTATATTCTGATCTCTAGAGTTTGTATAATTTGGATCTCCTCTTTTAAATTTCCTTCTGATTTATCATTTGCAAGGGAAAAATAAATGTAATTCTGATGTCTTAAAAAAGTAATAACATATCTCTCCTCAACAAGTGCCACTAAAAACATCAGACTTTGCAGTCTAATCAAATGAGTCAAGAAGGGGATGTTAGAAACAACGGCACTTATTATTATATGGTTCATTCATCACACTAGAAAATGAATGTCAAACTGAGTGCATTGCATTGTGGGATATGTTATCTCGTACAGTGTGTTCTAGTTACCTTTGGCAAACGTAGTAGGTTTTCTGGGCTGATTTCAGGCACACTGATAATCGAGGGGGCAGCAATAATTGAAAAAAAAAAAGAAGTAAAAAAGTTATTTTAATTTGAAAGTTTTCTTTCATTCTTCATACGAAAGTATCCGTGGCAACTAGGCAGAGACTCCTTCCTACGCCCCTGCAGAAAGTTCACATACTGCGCACAGCATACATACTGCAGAAATTAGAAACAGCATATGTCTGATTAGCATCTTGCAAAGCACAAAACCATTTGTCCTTTCTCCCAGTTCACAAGTTTAGGTATGAATAAATAACTTTCTCAGAATGAGTAATTTACAATGATAAAGAATAGGGAGATTCCAGCATTTCAGCCTACCTACATAGGCTGCAAACTTCTAATGCAGCATTTTTGACCCATACAGGCTGATAGGAAAATATGCCTCTAACTATATTTTTCCAGCTAAAATGTAAAGCAGTAAATCACCAGCATATTATTTTTACACAAATTAGAATTTCAAGGGCAGATTTTTGATTAGTAAAGAGTAATTTTCACACAGTTTATTGCACATTACTGTATTGTTATGACTTGAAAAGTAGTGCATTGTGCATGATTTATAAGCTAATACATTTTCTTGTTTGCGTCTCACAATCAGCTCCCTATGTAAGGCTTTTCTAACATAGTAAACTTACTCGGTAGCTCACCTGGTACAGCATTGCACTTGTTACTGCTCAGGAATGGATTTTGTGAAACAAAAGTCACAATACTCAATAAAAGAGAAATACGTGTAAAGGTAAAATGGTATGGTTGCTTCAGCAAATGTGTTTTGATCTTATGTTGAGTGTAGGTGGTACAGTACATTATAAATTATTGCCGTATTCAAGTGCATCTTTATTTAATTAAACTGAACACACTTTGAGTACCACTTACTGGACATTTCACTTTAAAAGTGTCAAGAAATGTGGATTTCGTTGCAACACATTCTCACTCCCAACTCGTCAAATATTAATGCTTGGTCAGGACCCTTTGGTGTCACTTTTTGATGCACAGTGTACCCCTTTAGTGTTATTTTTTGACGTGCAGGGTCATTCATTGCTTTAAATAAGAAACCCTTGGCGTCATAATGCTGACGCAAAAGGCACTCAGAATTTTATTGTCATGATTAAATTATATATTGGGTAATAATATTGCCATTATTGCATACATGTTGGGGTGTGATTTTTTTCAATGTAAACATTCACAACAGTTTTATTTACATTACATTATTTACACATTTACGAGCACGTAACCCAGCCCCTGCCCTTAAACCTACCATTTGTCAATAAAACATAGGATATAACAGGCAGATACAGCTACAGTCATAATTTATTCAAAAAGTATTCCAAGTCTTCTGATGCAAAACGATTGATTTGTGAGAGGAATAGACGCAATCGCCATCTCCGTCTGCCGTAAAGCTCGGTCTGTTTGTGTGTACATTCTGCCAGAAGAAGCATTACATCAGCCGTGGTTGTGAAATGCCATTGGCTCATGGGTGTCTCATGACCAACTGCATCACGCTAATGTTCGGGAGTATCTTTTTGAATGAGATGTGAGTGCGTTATTGGAATTTTCAGTGATTAAAACCTTATGTTTTACTCTATTCTTCGCATAAAGATATTGTGTGGCTTCAGAAAACTTGGAATGCAACACGATTTGTTTGTAATGCTTTTATACTGCTTATTTTATGGTTGGTTTCTGCAACAAATACCTGTGACTGTACTTATATCTCCCTGTTACATGTTTTGTATTGTTCAGAAGTGGGTAAGTTCAGGGTAGGGGTGGTGCTAGGTGCCCAATGAAAGTATAAATTTATATAAAATTATTTATATTTTTTACAAATGCATGCAAACCATTAAATCAAGGCAAAATCAATGGAAATCCAAAAAGTGATGCTAAAGGGGTACCTTGAGCATCAAAAAGCGATGCCAAAGGATTCTGACCAAGCGTCAATATGTCAGTGAGAACGTGTTGTTCTTTAACATGAAATGTGGATGTCTTTGTCAAGAAGTGTTGAGCTGTTTTTGACACATTCTATGTTAGTAACCCCACAAAAGTAGATTATTGATTATATAGATTATATAAAGCAGTATATATATATATATATATATATATATATATATATATAGTAGATTATAGATTATACTGTATATATTATATATAAACTATATAATTATAGATTACATGTAGCAAATAAATTACATTTTCCCTACTAGATGGAATATATTTATAGTCAACATTTCACTTCATTTGCCATTTTGAATAAACTGACGGGTGAAATTAGTAAATTTGCTGTCTCCCACTCTTTTATAACATATCTTATACATATATACCATAAGATGATGGCCTTATCATCTGTTAAGCACACAAATACAGGTCTCAACCTTTGGTCCACCCCAAAATGGAGTGCATTTTTCGTTGTAGACACACACAAGCGCGGTCCCTAACACACCTGTGACGCAAGCTCCATTAGTTCCGTTGGTAATGAGCTGGATCGGCGTCCCAGCCCGTCAGGGTTGGTTTGTGATCACAGCCGCCGCGAGCTCTGGCAGAAAGAAGCGCTGGAAGTGAGACGGAGAGACCTGTGCTGCTACACTGCTTCAAAGCCCAGGCCTGGAGTCGAGTGACGTCCTCCCGCTGCGCCCGCACACCAGGGCCACTATTAGCTTTTCAACTCACTGATCCCCCACAGCAGCAGGTATTACAGAGCAAATATCGTCAGTCCTTCCTCTCAGCTGTGTCTTTCTGCCTCTCTCTCATGTTATTTCAGCCGCCGACTGTTGTTCAGGTTTTGTAGAGAGAAACGTCGTATAATTCCTGATATGCAGCACCTGCTCTGTGTGGTGCAAGGAAGTATTTCTATAAAAGAGTATACCAGACTTTTAGAAATATGCTCTGGACAGACTTTGTAAATTATATCTTGGGGACATGGCAAGAATGGAAGCATCTGTTCAAACTGTTTAAAATTTACTTGTGTACACTTAATTATGATTTTGCAATAAAACCGCTAATGAAACTAATGTAATTTGCATCTGTAAAACTGATTACGTACTGATTATGTACTGTACAACAGGAATGACCCCTGAAAACCCTATGGAAACAAAGATAATGAATATAATATCACTTAGAACAGGGTCAGTTGAACCTTTTAGTATTATCAATCTACTCTTATTGTGAGCACAGCCAAGCGTATTCTGTATGATATGCATGAAAAAAATTGTAAATAGCACGGAGAAAGAGATCTTTAATATACTTACGTACCTCTCCAGAGCTGCAGTTAATGAACGTTTACTGAATGCAGAGGTGGTTGAAAGTGTATATATTTATCTCACTATGGTGAACATTAATGACAGTTGTAATCACAAATATGTGGCAATGTCATGCAAATAATTGTCAGGTGCAACATTGAACATTTGACATTTTTATGTATAGTAATTAAATTAATCCATAAGCTTCTTTTGAAGTTATTTTGCATTCCATTCTTATGTATAGATTGATGCATGAGTGTCTGAGTAGATGGGGTGGGATTTGAACTGATGGATGGAAGGATGGATAGATGAGTGTGTGAATAGAAGGGGTGGGGGTATGAATGAATGAATGAATCAATCAAATGGGATGGGGGTTTGAATGGATGAATAGTTGGATGGACGTATTACTGGATGAATAAATGGATGGATGTTGAATAGATGGGTGGATGAGTAAATGTATGGGTGAATTAGTGAATTAATAGATAAAGTTTAAATAAATGGATATACGAATGGATGGAGAAATATGTGATTGGGCAGGTGAGTGGATGAATAAGTATATGAGTCCATGAATGGCAATGAAAGATAGAATGATTGGTGGATGGATGGATGGACTGATGGATGGACAGATAAATAAAACATGACTGGATCAAAGCTGTAATGTATATAGATCTGCACAGGTATACCGTGGTGCGGTGCTGGTAGAGACTTATGGGATTGAAGTATCCTGCTCTATATTAAACCCTCACTCCGTCCAACTGAATTTTGCTCTGGTCTGGCCGGCTCTCAGCCATTTCCTTGGTGAGAGGCTTTGAAGTTGCGAGGCACTAATTTGTTTTGCCCTGAGCTCAGCCAGACGGAGCTTTCTTTAGGTGTCTGCTAGAGCTTTCAGAGGAAGAAGTCAATTCAGCAAAGATGAGCTTTACTAAGACAAGGACACGCACAAAGACATGATTTTGTCTCTACTGGAGAAGCACATGTGTGCATCCCAGACATGAGCGTTATATTATACAATCACACATGAACCCATTCCCCAAGAAGGACATGTCTAAAACAAGGAGAGAGGCATTAAGGGCTGTTTTGAACATACTGTGTTGATAGCAGGATAATTGAATGACGTCCAATGTCATTGGTTCTTGTATTGATTGGCGCCATGTGTTGAGGCAGCAGGTTTGAATGTGCATGAGCATGAATCAGATTTGAGAGCTATGGCAGAGGAGAAGATTTTCAGAACAAATCAGAAGACTTGGATTATATAGAAGGGATATCCAATCCTTTTTCTGTGTCTCCACATTGTGTCGGCCTCATACCATCATATTTTCTTTTTAAAAAGTAATGAATTACTGCATAAATTAGTAGGGGCAAAAAACTTCCTTTGATGAAGTAAGCTATTAAAGGACAAATTAAAGCCTCATCCCCTGTGTCCAAAAGTGTCCAAAATGCTGCTTTATGGTTTTTTTTGGCTACTGATATGACGAGTGCTTTTTTAATTGTACATCAGTTTAAACATTTTTCAAATTCTAACTTTTTAATGAGGAAAGAACACTGAGTGCACCTTTAAAAATCACCTTTTAATAACAGAAAAGTCTTCCAACACTGTTCCACAGAAATTAACTTTCAATAAAGTGATATTCTTTTCTAAACAATAATTGTTTCATGCCGCTTCTAGAAGTGCGTATGTTCATGTTGAGCAGTTATTTGTTGCGTCTGACACTGCTCTCTGGGAACAATTAGTGGATTTCAGAAAGCCCAGTTAATTAAGTCCGTTAGGGGGCAGAATGTTGTAGAACTGTGTGTGTTTTCAGGTTCAATGAGAACTCAGAGCTTCATCAGGCACACAACCTTTGACCTCCTGCAGTCAAATGCACTTGTTTGTTCCAGAGTTTGACTCCAACTGCAGTTTGGCTTGCATCAGAAATTGAAATGAGGCTTTAAAGCATATTCAGACAGACCCTGTTCCTAAAATAGCTTCCCTCTCTCAATAAACCACACCTCCCTCCTTTTTTCTCCCTCCTCTCAATCTCACTGGATATTAATGTGTTTCAGGGACATGTCTGAACCACAGAAATTGCATCTGGTCTGTCTTTTAAGGTCTATTTGGCAGTAATTCGTGATCAACACATATGCAGGCCAATAGACTTCACATTGAGAGTCAGAATCTGTTGCCATGGCGATTACATCACACAGCTGTAATGCCCTGCATGAGTTATACAGCAAATACATCTGCACCCCAAGAGCATCTCCTCGTAATATATAATATTATGAACATCATGTGCACCATTGTACCTTTGAGGGAGAACCTCGTGAATCCTGTAAAGAATATCATATTTCACCTTAATATCGAGAGATATAAGAAACAACATTGTAATTGCTTAAAGAAAATAAAATCAATTTTTGGAACAACAGAATTTCCATTACAATAATGCCAATAATACTAATTAAAATAATATGGGGAAAAAATGATATTATACAGGGAAAAAAGTACAAAAACTCATTTTTCAGTTATTTAAAAAAAAAAAAAGAAGAAAAATCTGGATGTATAGCAGTATTATTTCCTTGGGAAAATATAAAATATCATGTATAATTTTAAAATAATGTAACAATATTACATAATCTAAAACAATCTTTAAACAAAATAGAATGTCTTATTTCTTTCGTTTGTGGGCTAAAATGTGACATGGACATGTTTTTATGAAATGCACTTCTCAAAATAGCAGAAATGAACAATGTTCATTCAGAACTGCTTAGTTATGTATCTGGAGCAGAGATGGTTTGCTATGGGGCCTTGTAATCGCGTAAGCACACAAAAGCAAACAATTCATCTCTCATCTCTAATGACAGAGCTCTCTCAGAAACTGTCAGCCATGTCTGGGTAGTCTCTAGATAGTAATACATCCTCTTGGATTAGAATGCTGACTGATTTTAGCCCTGAGCATCATAGAGGCAGAAGGACAAGATCGGGCTCTAGTGCATGTCACCCAGAGGTGCTCGGAGCGCCTGACATGTCTCTAATGATGCTGTCACACATAGCATGGGCTGCACTTGTTATGTCACATATTAAACCCTAGCGTGAGACCTACAACTCAAGACCGGGCTGTTCCATTTTAAGTGACCCAAAAGCAACATTGACTCATTTCAATGATTTTGGAGGTCACATATAGGGTTGATGTGCACTGTCGTTTCGTAACAGATCAAGATTTCCATGTACTGCCGCCCACTCTGACAACTGGAGAGATGGTTCTTAAATAGCACGCGGGGAATGAAGCACAGTGGCGGTTTGAGCGGCCACTGTCTCTCCGCATTCAGCAGATGGTTAGATCCATTTCTGTCAGATTTGGATGAGGGACCGCAGGGCTGGTGCTGCTCTGGGACTGATCCATGAATTTGAGCGTTTGGCTCTGTTGGCCGGGACATCTATAGCTGCCTTCACGCATAGACACACACGGTAGACATACATTGCCAACCTTCTGCTTACAGTAACAATGAACGAGTGCCACCTACAGAAATGTTGATAGAGCCAGTGTTATGCTCTTTTAATTGGTGTAATGTTGCAGAATATTTTTGCCTTTAATAGGATTTAATTTTAAAGCAGGTCATATTTCAAAATTTATTATAAAAAATGCATCTGATTGGATGCATCAAGATAATGGTGCATGCTAAAATTCATTATAATTTAATTGTTACCATTTCACTTTACAGTTCCCATAGTAGACTGATATATGTGACCCTGGACCACAAAACCAGTTATAAGGGTCAACTTTTCTATTGATGTATGGTTTGTTAAAGGAGAATTGTTGTCCACTTCCAGAACAACAATTTACAGATAATGTACTCACCCCTTTGTCATCCAAGATGTTCATGTCTTTCTTTCTTCAGTTGTAAAGAAATTGTGTTTTTTTGAGGAAACCGTTTTAGGATTTTTCTCCATATAATGGACTGATATTGTGCCCCGAGTTTGAACATGTTTGTTGAAAATGCAGTTTAAATGCGGCTTCAAACTGTGGTTGTAAACAATCCCAGCCAAGGAAGAAGGGTCTTATCTAGTGAAACGATCAGTTATTTTCATTAAAAAAAAAAAAAAAAAAACAATACTTCTCTATTAAAAAAAAATTGAATACTTTTTAATCTTAAACGCTCGTCTTGTCTTGCTCTCCCTGAACTCTGTGTATTTTGGCTGAAGACAGCTAGGGTATGTCGAAAAACTCAGAGCATATTTTCTCCCTCAACTTTAGAAATCATTTCAAAATCATCCTACATTGCTGCAGAAGTTCCATGCAAAGAAGATCAAACACCCTTAACAAAAAAGGTAAAACAGCAATATAGGATGATTTTGAAGTTGAGGGAGAACATGAGCTGGGAGTTTTTCGACATACCCTAACTGTCATGAACCGGAAAAAAACAGAGGTCGAGAAGAGCAAGACAAGACGAGCATTTGAGATTAAAAAGTATATAAATTGTATTATTTTTATGAAAATAACAGATTGTTTCGCTAGATAAGACCCTTCTTCCACAGCTGGGATCATTTACAACCACATTTGGGATCGTCTGAAGCTGCATTTAAACTGCATTTCAGAGGTTCAAACTCAGGGCACCACATCAGTCCATTATATGGAGAAAAATCCATATAATGAATTATATATATCATATATAATTTTTCATATAATGAAAAAAGTTTTCCTCAAAAAACATAATTTCTTTACAACTGAAGAAAGAAAGACATGAACATCTTGGATGACAAGGGGGTGGGTACATTATCTGTAAATTGTTGTTCTGGAAGTGGACTTCTCCTTTAAGACAGGACAATATTTGGCCGAGATACAACTATTTGAAAATCTGGAATCTGAGGGTGCAAAAAAATCTAAATACTGAGAAAATCGCCTTTAAATTTGTCCAGATTAAGTTCTTAGCAGTGCATATAACTAATCAAAAATTAAGTTTTGATATATTTATGGTAGGAAATTTGCAAAATATCTTCTTGGAACATGACCTTACGTAATATCCTAATGATTTGTGGCATAAAAGAAAAATCAATGATTTTGACCCATACAATGTGTTGTTGGCTATTGCTACAAATATACCCATGCTACTTATGCCTGGTTTTGTCACATTTTAGTTTCATAGCAATGTTCTATAATGCCACCTGTGACTGTATTCAGTATATAACATATAATGGCCTCTAGTCCTAAAGGTATGTTTAAATATAAAATTGCCGAATACAGTAATTGTTGACACAGTATTATTAATAACACACCTGTGTGCAATATTATCTGTGTGGGTGACACTCATACTGCAGATTTCTAGAGCCACTCTTTATTAGTCTTACACACACACACAAAACCATTCAATATTCCTCAGAATGGTAAATGCAAATCTGAAATAACAATAAACAAAACAGCTTTACTCAGAAACCTTTGCATTAACCTATTAATGAATAATGGCACACATGGGCTATAATGTGCATATAAATGTACTGTCAAGATAAAACACACACACATACAATATGATAAAGCTGTCATAAAAATGTACATATGTGCATTATATTAAAGTCTTCTTACACTTTGACCGTGGCTCCTAAATCTCATTTACAATTCTATTTATTTGTGACCCCAGGTTTTGATATTATGGTCTCATACCCAATTTTGAGTTTGAATATAAGAAAGCATCAGAAATGGCTTTATTACCGGTTTGTTAATCATTGTATGGCTTCAAAGAACTTACAGAGAAATATAGGACATGAGTCATGCTTTTATATTCTTTCTGGAGCTTTTGAACCATTCACTGTTATTGTATGAAAAAGAACAGCACGAGAAGTCAGCGAATCTTTAGACATGTCTGATCTGATTGATTATCAGTTAAATATGATTGTGTAGAGAAGACATGAGTCATTCCAAAAAGCCACGCTTTAAATAATTCTATCATTTTGGAACGAAAGGTGCAACACAATAAAGTTCAAAGAAATGACTCAGCAGGGTCAAGTTAGAACGGTGGGAGTTTCCGCAAAGATCCCGGCTCAATCAGTGAGGTCTAACAAAGTCCCATTATTGTACAGTGTGTCTTTTTCAAGCTTGTAAGAGTCAAATAAAACATCTTTTAGCAAAATCAATTAAGTTAAACCCAGTTGTACAAATCGGAGATTTTGGAGACCCGTACTGTACTGAACAAAGATAGAATGAAGAATGGTCTTCCATAAATATCACTAAAAGGGTCTTACATTATCTATAAGTATATTAACTCTGGCTCCATCCATTGCCCCATTAGTGCTGCTGGGTCACGCATCGTCATATCATGAAGACGCCGTATCACGCAGACCGCTGAGAAATGCAAATCTGTAATCTAATGAGCTCTATTAGTATTCGTAGCCTGTAGAGGTGCCTCAATCTAAAGCTCAAACATAAGGGATCTTATTAAACAGATGAGATATTTGAAATGAAACCGTGTGAGATGATATTCACTTTTCCTTCATAATTGGCGTTATTGAATCATAATGAACATCTTGTCGCATTGAAATGCAAATGTATAACGAGATTTAAACCGAAACAAAGAAAAACGTTGCATTTATTCAGACCTTTACGACAACAAATGAACATGTCCGTTCGGCACAGGACAAAGTGAGGGCAAAAGTAACTCTATAGCCTTGACACACGTCCCATTTTAAGTGGCGTCTCAGAGGGGCATTCATTACCCAAACAATCTGTCCCTGCTGCTTAACTACTGCTGGCTATTTGCGCTATAACAATTTTCTGCCGTTTCCTGTAAAGGTCACAAACAACATCTGCCACTGAAAACAACGTCCGTCTAGACTGAAATGCCACCGGGGACTTAGGAAAGAAATAAATCGCTGTGATTAACTCTGAATGATTTTAAAAGAGTGCTTAGTGAATAAAGTCAACATACTCTTTGGCTCTGAAGTAAACACTACATAACAGTACAGGAGAATAAGCGTCAATGGGTCAACCTCAGTGAATCAACTTATGCTACTCTCCCGCAATGTATAAACCACCATCAGCCACATCTTTGCCCCTTTGTTTGTTTGTCTTTTGTCTATGTTTCTTTCTAGAGGGCTGAAGTCTAAATGTACATATTTGTGCGAATCCTAGCACATGGAGGTCAAACTGTTGGAAATAATGTACTTGAGTAGTTAATACTCAGAAATATTCTAAAAACTTTGAAATATCTAAAACTTGAAATACCTTTTAAAACAAGTGTAATTATTCTAGTCACTGAGAGATTACATGAAACATTTGTATTTTTAAAATTCATGTCACAGTATGTTTTCATTTTTAAGATCGAATTTTTGTTTCTTAACAGTAGTTACTGCACTATGAACTTGAAAACAGCTAACATTAACAAAGGTTAACAAATTCTGTAAAAATACTTTGCTCATTGTTTGTTTATGTTTGTTAACACATTATGTTAAAAAATGAGACCTTATTGTCAAGGGCAACCACTTTATTTTTAAAGTTGGTTTTTAGTAGAGAAGGCATAATCTAGGCAAACGGAAGAAGGTCCTGGAAGTTTCTGTTTCCTGTCTGCTCAGGATGTCTGGGTCACACATCATCACACGTCAGTGTCTGCTCTGTGTCCATTAATCACCGCAGTTTGACTTGTGTGAGCGCTGTTAGCTTAGCCACATTAAACACAGAGATTAAAAAACGTCCCTTGGGATGACTTGAGCGAAAACCTGCTGACAAAAGGACATTTTACAAGGTAACTAAATGAATCTAAAAATCCATACTTCATGACCCCTGATCTTATCAATACTTTCTGACATTTATTACAGGCGGGACCAAATGGCGCTCTTTTAGATGAGAACATCCATATTCATCTTCAATTATACATTGACAGCTAGCGATGACGACATGTTTTACAATAACAAGGGGTCTGATTCTTCAAAATGTGCATACAGACTATGGGGTTACCTTTTCACTTGTTAAAATACAGTGAAAAAGTTCAGTACAGACCCATACACACTACCATTCAAAAATTTTTTTTTTAGATTAAGAAATATTTTAGGTCTTTTATCCTCATTAAGGCTACATTAAATTTGTGAAATATTATTTAAATAATATTTAAATGAACAGTTTTCATTTTACTATACTTTAGAATATAGTTTATTCCAGCTTTGGCAAAGCTGAATTTTCATCAGCCATTACAAGTCCATCAGCTATTACTAGATTTGTCACATGGCCCTTCAGAAATCATTCTAATATACTGATTTAATTGAAAATAAATAATTTATTCATAATAGAAAAATTTGGTAACAATGATGCTCACTAATGTTCAAAAGTATGGAATCAATAGGGTTTTTGTTGTTGTTGTTGCTGTTTTAAATTAATTAAGCAAGGATGTTTAAATGGAAAAGCGATAATGTTACAAAACATTTCTATGCTGAATAATCGCTGTTCTTTTTAAACCTTTATTCATCAAAGATTCCTGAAAAAGGTTCATAGGTCCCCCCCCCAAATAGGCAGCATATATATATATGTGACCCTGGACCACAAAACCAGTCTTAAGTCGCTGGGGTATATTTGTATATAGCCAAAAATACATAGTATGGGTCAAAAGTATTGATTTTTGTTTTATGCCAAAAATCATTAGGATATTACGTAAAGATCATGTTCCATGAAGATATTTTGTAAAATTCCTACTGTAAATATATCAAAACTTAATTTTTGATTAGTAATATGCAATGTTAAGAACTTTATTTGGACAACTTTAAAGGTGATTTTCTCAATATTTTATTTTTGTTGCACCCTCAGATTCCAGATTTTCAAACAGTTGTATCTCGACCAAATATTGTTCTATCATAGCAAACCATACATCAATGGAAAGCTTACATATTCAGCTTTCAGATGATGTATAAATCACAATTTGGAAAAATTTACTCTTATGACTGGTTTTGTGGTCCAAGGTTACATATATTAAAATATTAAAAATGTTATTTTAAATTGTAATAATGTTTCACAATATTACTGTTTTTACTCTATTTTGATCAAATAACTACAGCTTTCATGAGTATAATAGAAAAGCATAAAATAATAACTAATAAAAAAAATGAAACTAAACTTTTGAACTGTGGTGTATATCAGTCATAGAATTGTATGGTGTAATTTAGATGTATCTCTTTGATGGAGATTATGATTCAAATGGTCTAACTTAACTTATGTTATCTATCTATTATCTATGTTAAGTTGTCAAAATATGTGCTAATTACAAAGAATATTTGATTTGTTATTTTACCTTCATATATCATCAGATGCAATTTAAAATACAGAATTACAAATCAGATCACAGTTTAAATAAGTAATGGGGCAGTACTGCCATCTTTCAGGATTTGCAATTTTGATGTATAGTAAATGTATTTCCCTAATAATATGATGGATGATGCATTATCATCCTCCGCATTCCAAACATTTATCTGTTACAATTCATCAGTAAAGGAAAATGTTCTTGAAGAGTATCATTTTCTAACATGATTAGTAACTGTATTTGTTCAGTCATATCAAATATTGTGTGCATGTTGTCTGTGTGTGAATATCATATGCACAGAAAATGTAATTTAGTTCATCAAATGAAAAACATCCAAACTGCACACTTGATTCAGGTCACCGGTTAACAAGCTTCTATTTTAGAGACATTTCTAGAATAGATGTTAAACCATTGGCTTGAACGGTGTATTAACCTCAGGACATTAACCTCCTGAACCGTTGCCCTTTTACTGAAATAACTGCCAACTTCTGCCGTTCTACCAGATCTACAGCATTAAGTGCAACTCTGTTAATGATGCATACTTGCAGTACATAATCCAAACCATAATCCTCAAGTGACCATCAAGGAAAACGTAAAGATCCATTACAGGCAGGCGTAGAACCAGCTGTACATCTTGAAGTGTGGGCGATGGATTATTTGTACGTTATATCTTTGGGTTCTCCCTAGACACCTATTTTCAACCCACACGCTTTCCTCTTAAAATGCAGCAACGCTTCTCACTAAAACTGGATTAATATTAATCATTTCTGCTAACGAGGCAGGGTGAATAATGAAGGCCAAAAGGCGCTGTGATTCACCGCAAGGTTTTTTTGCAAGCATCACCCAGCTCGGCCCGATGAGGAAAGGGAAGCCACAGCCGTGTCACACAGATGTCATGGCAGGCAAAAGAGGGCAATCTGATGAAACATGGAGGAAACAGCCAGGCAGAGCTAACAGACATAACCAAATGTTTTAGGCGAACAACAAATAGCAGATGCAGGGAAGCTTTGATAGTTATTGCACCATGTCGTTTCCTGTTTTTGGAAGCGGGAGGCTGGAATGCAGTGCACTACCTGAGCAACAATTTGGACCAGACTTTTTACATTTCTGTGAAAGACTGAGTGGTGTTTCCCAGAAATATTTGCTACATGTGTGATATGCTCTCCAGTCTCCAGAGAACGCTTCAAGTGTATGTGGTTGCTCAGAATTTCTTAATGGCTCACTGCTGTTAGACTGTGGTTGCTGAAGTGTTCGGAGTGGTTTTTAGTCTTGAAGTCAGTGATGCAATAGCCAGTAGTCAGTGGTATTTAAACTGGTATGTAGAGTCCACATTAATTGGTTTGCAAAAATGCATGTAATTTGGTTGTAATTGGCATGTTTTTTTGTTTTTGTTTTTTGTTAAGACAAAATCTAGCCCAGCTAGTCTCTTTGCAAGTTAATGTGTAGAGTGGCATAATAATATAATAGTAAGTAACCAACCAAGTAACCAACGCTATCTCTCAGCCAAGTTGTACGCATTTCAGGTGGCTACTTCATATGAATTAGTACAACTTCACTTTCTAGACAAGCAAAAATTGTCTTGTTTTCAGAAGAAAGAAGTCAAATGAGTTCAAGCTGAAAACAAGGTTATTTTGCTTACCCCATTTTATTTTGCTTGTTTCAAGCAAAAACTCACTTAATTTTGACCAGTTTTTCTGAAAACAAGACAGTATTTGTTGCTTGTCTAGAAAATCCCTTTGATTTAAGAATTTTTGTATATTTATTAAATAGTCAGTACATGGACCGATTTTCACTTGCTTATTAGCATGCCTATTATTAATATATTGGTCCTTTATTAGTACTTATAAAGCACATATTCTGCATGACCATATTCTACATCCCTTATCCTACCCAATACCTAAACTTGACAACTACCTTACTATTAACAAGGAGCAAATTAGCAGTTTATTGAGGCAAGAGTTGTAGTTAAAGGTTTGTTAATAGCGAGAACTGGACCTTAAAATAAAGTGTGACCAATAAAATGTGACACAATTTGTATGGATTTGCCACCTTGTCAAATATATATACGAATTGCTGTGAGATTAAGTTGAAATAACTGAACTTTTGAGTTGAGTTATGTTGAGAATCCATGCAAATAATATACTGTTTCTGAGGTTAATGAGGGCAAATACAAATGTACAAACAATTGTGGCAACATTTCTTAAAAAAAAAAAAAAAAAAAAAATCAATGATATCACTAAAAAAAAGCAAGTTTACATGTCATAATGTGATGCAAATTTATAAATCATGCACTATGGTAAAAGCGTCTTGAGATCATAACAGTATTGTGCAAAAATTTACACAAAAGTTTAACTTGTGTGAAAGAAAGAATCAAAGTTGTAGCTGTTTTATTGCCTTCAGTGTTAAGGAGTGTTGGAGTGAATTGTATAGGAACATTTTTGGACAAAAATGTAGGTAAAGGCATGTTTTTCCAATGAACCTACGCTGGCAAATAGCCTGTCTTGTTGAAAAAGGCTATTTACGCTAACTCTGCCCACCATTGTCAGGTTCAGCCACACAAAATTAATCAAGCCTGTATCTGGGACAGTGGCATGGATAGTAAGGACAGTAGATTTAAAATTTGATGCAACCAACCCATCTGTCTTTTTCCAATATAATCAAGGGCTTTAGGATTACTAGAAAGCTATATAGGCAGGTGAGTTTGATCAGGGCTGAAGCTAAACTCTATAGGAAAGTGGATCTTGAGGGCCAGAAAGCTGTTGCCCACCCCTGGTTCAGGGGTAGGTTTAGGATGCAATAATGCACTCCCAGCCCTGTGTAAGAGCAATAATTATAGTGATATCATTAACAACAAAAGCGGGACTACAAATGCTACTCAGGTCATAATGGCGCACATATACAAAAGGCAATTGCGTTCTGACGTGAACCACACCAGCGTTCCTGTGTCTCACAGTACACGTCAGCGCTCAGAGGATTCTGCCACAGTCTGCTGAGTAACAGATATATGACCAGTGCTGATAGAGGACACATAGTCCAAGGACAGATGAGCACGGCCTGTTGAAATTGATTCAGTGTGGAATGTCAGCATTTGTCTCTGTGAGTCTGTCCTGCTCAGTCATTTCTGTGAAAACAACCTTCAGAGGCTATATATGTATTTGATCTCGCAGACTCAAGAGCAACGACCATTAGAAAAGGTAATCTGATGCTCTTGGTCTGGGTATGACAGAAGGTCACCATCTAAAGCTAAGTGGGTTCATGCTGCTGAACTAAGAAGGGATTGCTCGTAAGTCACAACCAAGTCAGTTGCAGTCAAAATCACAGAGGTTTTAAAGCAATCATTCACTAAGAAGATAGCAATTCAAGTTTTTCCCTCATGTCATTCTAAGTGTATATTTTTTCTGTAAAAACTTGCAGATGGTTAAGGTTGCTCTTGCTGACAAGCTCCACAAATAATATTTTAAAAAAGTGGAAAAAGTGGACTTGCATTATATCAAACACACAAAACCAAAATTTAAACCAATATTTACTTGAAATCTTCCCTGTTCACAAAAACATACTTGTGGCCAATCAAAAGATGCATCGCACCAGCTTTGATGTCACTGATAGGCTACCAAATGCCTTTAGTTTATGTTCATTTGACCAAAGACGGCAATGCAAATTGAGATATTCTCATCTGCAAATGAGAACTTATTTAGGTCTGTTCTTTAGTAATTGGCGCCATCACCTTGTTAATAAACTACCTGTAGGGTAAAATCAACACGTACTGCGCATGTCTACATACCTAACATGTACTACGTATGCACATGACGTCACCATTTTCATAGATTCCCGAATTGGGTATCTGTGGCGTTTTCAGAAATGTGCACTCAGAAATGGTTACAAACAAAGCACTGGAGAGTTCTGAAATGGCCAGCAATGAGTCCAGCTCTGAATCCCATAGAACAATTATGAAGAGATCGCAAAACAGCAGTTGGGAGAAGGCATCCTTCAAATCTGCATGACCCGGAGCAGTTTGCAAAAGAAGAGTGGTCCAAAATTCCAGTAGAGAGGTGTAAGAAACTCATTCATGGTTACAGGATGCGTTTGATTTCGGTTATTTTTTCCAAAGAGGGTGCTACCAAATATTAAGTTAAGGGTACCAATAATTTTGTCCAGTGTATTTTATGGGTTTTGTGTGGAATTGTATCAGATTTGACTATTCTTCTCTGTTTTTTTTTTTGTTTTTGTTTTTTGCGTGTTGTTCAAAGGACAACAAAAAATAAATAAATAAATAGATAAAATAACCATTGAGTACCAAAACATTTGCAACTGCAACAATTTTCTGAGAGAAGGGTTGCATTTTCTGACAGAATTGCAAGGGTGACGATATTTTTGGGCATGACTGTATATATATATATATATATATATATATGGTAAAGAGCATCTCAGACATTCTGCCAATCATCTCTTTTTGCAAGTAATAATTTCATTTATGAATTAAAATGCTTTTTAAAGAATTAAATAGTAAGCCAAGATTTGTTCAAGCAGAAAAAGGCACTAGAAGACAAACCTAAGATACGTACTCTAAAATATGACCATTTTGATTTTGTCCTTTGATGATGCGTATAGAAGCAAACAGAAGCCATTATAATCAGTGATTCTGTTTACACTGGATATGGCGTGGAGGGTAATTGTCAGTAAACCAACAGTAAACTGATGCCCTGTTCTGTTTCTGACCCACTTCACACAGTTGTGTTACTTCTAACAACAGGACAAACTGATTTTGGAATGTCCGGTGTTGAAACTGTTAAAGTGTGGTCACATTAATGAAATTTCAGCTAAATTTTGCTGGCAAAAAAGTCCATTGTTTATTGTGCACAGCTCACACATAAGTCACTTTCAAACAAAGGAGATTTCTGTTGGTAAACTGTCAATTCGCACTACCAACTCAAACAAGATACAAAAACTGTAAATGGATTTTTTTCAGTTTTATGCTTAATTCCATCCCAGTCCTATGGGAAACCTGATTGTACAAAAACATATGGTAACACGTCAGTCTAGGGACTAATTTTTACTAATAATTGGACCTTAAAATAAAATGTGGCTAAACGAGAATCATACAAATGCATACAAATTAGCTACAAATTCACCAAAATGCAGAGAATTGGCATGAGATTGTTTTATAGCTCTCATGCATTCCTACCGATAGAGCGAGCACTGTATTTTTAGCAAGGTTCATTGTACACAATGGAGCTATGAGACCAATTATGCCACATTTTAAGACTAAACAATCAGTGAATTACTATGTACAAAGCTAAAAGCATTGATGCAAATTCATCAGATCTAAAAAGCAGACATGATATGAATTAGATGTGGAATCCAAGCATATGGGTATTTGTTATCATCCTTTTCATTTCCAGAGCTGTAATATGTGCAGTATTGCAGATGGCTTTTACATGGCTGTCACTGAGTGGTAAGAAATCATCCATAATCACATTTGCTTGGGTATTTTGTTTTTCCCTGGGCATTCTAGCTTCGTAGCTTTTAGAAGCAAGCTAGTATATGAAAAAAATGCTGAACAGTAAAATGACCTTAACCAGTATAGCAGTACATGGATTATATCTTCGCGCTTTTTGAAAGTAAAATCTGTGAAAGCTTTATTTTGTAAAATGGAGCAACTAGTACATCTTAGAAAGAAAAAAAATCTTAGAATTTAATGCTGACATGATTTAAATGTACACAGCAGCAGTCCCTGAGTTAATAACAAACAAACAAAATAAGTGGATTAAAAAAATTTAGACATTATGAATTAATTTCAAATTAACTCAACAGTTTCAAGTCAAATACCGTGTAACAGAATTAATGCTGTTCTTTAACATTGTCCAAAAAAAAAAAAAACAACACAGTGTTACTCACATAAATACATGTTTTAAGCTTAATAATGTGCTGTCTAAATTAGTATCAGATTTTAGAAATTCCTTTGGTTAATCAAATAAACATCAAACAAATAAATAAGCTAAAAACATAACATTTTTAATACAATTAAAGAGAATAAATCCAGAGACATTAGGGGTATATTTCTATCAAAGAAAGAAAGAAACAATAATTTAATTTGTAATTTACGAGTTTTAGTGCCACTTTAATTTTGTTTTTAAATCTAAGATTATGAGATTAAATAGGCTAAAATATACTCTCAAAATGTTATAACTTTAATTTCGTAATTGCCACAAATTAATTCTCATAATTTTGACTTTATTCTCAGAATTTTTAGACTTTCAAAATATTGAAATATTATGACTTTAAGATGACTTTATTATGTCACAATTCTGTATTGTTAAAGGCGGTATATAAATAAAGGTGATTTGATTTGATTTTGATTTAATCTCATAATTTATTTTTTTCTGTTTTGTTTGTCATCATTGTGTAACCTTTGAGTGTTATTTTTTCTCATTGAATATACATTATAAAGCGTCCTTGAGCACTGGAAAGGCACTATATAAATAATACTTACTATTATTTATTTACTTATTATTTTTTAACTTGCCACTAAAACACTGTTGTAGTAATTAAAGTATATTCTATATATATATATATATATATATATATATATATATATATATATATATATATATATATTTTAATCCCAAAGAATCACACTGTATGCACAATCCATTTTCTGATGTGAAACAGCTATAAAATCTTTAGTCTCTCTATGAATATCTTGACTTTTTGTCATAAGCAGGTTCAGCAAATATGCCACTCACTGGCACATTTCATTGGCCCAAAAATCATATACATTTTACATTTAAAATCAAATATGTTCTGACTGGCAGTGATTGTGTTATATCACACAATCATTTTGTATTCATAGTGGACAAACTGTTAGATGCTGAGCACTCACAAGGTACTGCTGTACAGTTAATTTTCACTCGTTTTTGCAAAATGAATGACAAATAACAAACAGCATGTCACAGGTGCTGTCCATGAAGCTCAACTTATCAGACTCAGAACATTACCTTAATAACGATAATATAATATAAATTCCCAAATGCACGTGGCTTCAGCTCAGCATTCATTTTGCGTTGATAAACTCCGTATCCCATTTCTCTCTCACAGGTTCTCATTTTATGGCACCTCTCAGATGCAGGCACCGTGGTGATTTGAATGTGTTTTTAATTCATGTGAATGGCCTGGCAGAGCTGCTGCGGGCAGTTAATTACCTGCCACTGTGAACATCAGTCAGTCTAATGAGAGGAACTCCCGCCCTGCATGCAGCTCGCATATTAAGACTCTAATCAGCAAACCTGCAGCACGCGGCCACAGGGACCTGACTACTTCCTACCCCATATAAAAAGTAAAAATGAAGGGGATTTTGAAAACATGGGGAGGAAATGGCTTTAATGAGGGTACAGCATGGATCTGAGATTTTTAAGGCCGATACAGGGTAATGCCAGTCTGATAGGACTGTCTGATTAAAGTTCATTTTGCGAAACTGGCTGAATGTTTTCATATTTTCCTTCTCCTCGCATAATTCCAATCGATACTTCATGTTTTTGTTTTTGTTTGTATTTAATTGGCAAGTCTTTTTTTTGCTTCACATCAGAGCCTGTTCACACCATCTACATTGTTGTTACAAATAAAAGTGGCAAAAAGGCAAACAGAAATTTAAAAAGTTGAAACTGATTTCACATTATCTCACTGTCTACTATTAACTACAAGGTTTGCCTCAAAAAACTCCTAATCTGTTGCTTATTAATAGTTTGTAAAGTAGTTGTTTAGTTTAGGTATTTGATAAGAATTAAAAAAAAAAAGTTTGTGAACCCCTTGCAAAATCTGTGAAAATGTGAACAATTGTAACAAAATAAGAGAGATCATACAAAATGCATGTTATTTTTTATTCAGTACTGTCCTGAGTAAGATATTTTACATAAAAGATGTTTGCATATAGTCCACAAGACCAAAAAAATAGCAGAAATTACTAAAATAGCCCCCTTCAAAAGTTTGGGAACCCTTGGTTCTTAATACTGTGTGTGGTTACCTGTGTAACGGAATTTGGCCTTACAATATAGGGTTCGGGCGCCAGGGGTAAAAAAACCACCATAATAATTAATTCATTTTACAATGTCAGAACCGGTACAGTTCACCCGTTGGACTACTGGGCCGGAAGATTAACACACAATAGAGAAATCCCAATATTTTACATTGCATCAAAAAACAAACAAACAAACAAACAAACTCTTTAACTGGAGCGCTCAAAAAATAAATAAATAAACAGTTGCCGCGTGTAACACGCTATATTGGTGCATTAACCACGCACTTTTCAAGTTCAGCGAAAAGATCGCTCACATGCTGCTCTCTAATAGAACGATCCTCTCTTCAAACACGCTTTACATGACCCGCATAAAGACAAAACTAGTTCTCTCCGAACTAAGACTCTGGCATCCTCGATTCTATAACTCCGCATTAAACACCACCAACTTGTGCACGGTGACAAAGTGTAAAACTTAAGCGGGTTCAGCAACCAAGCAATTGAATCATGTTTCCGACACACTCACGGCAGCGCAACGCACCGCGCGCGTTTCGACAATGGGAAGAGAGAGCGAGCGAGAGAACGCGAGAGAGAGCGCATCCTTACCAAACTTCCTTAAATAACTTCCTGTTTTCCCGCAAATACACACAACAGCGCCCCCCCAAAACTAAACAGAAAAAAAATAAACAAAAACATTGACGACTGTCACACCTGGATGATCTACGACTGTTTTTTTTTTTTTTTTGTCTTGTGATGGTTGTTCATGAGTCCCTTGTTTGTTCGAAACAGTTAAACTGAGTACTGTTCTTCAGAAAAGTCCTCCAGGTCCTGCATGTTTTGCATATTTGAACCCTTTCCAGCAGTGACTGTATGGTTTTGAGATCCATCTTTTCACACTGAGAACAACTGAGGGACTCACACACAACTATTAAAAAAAATTCAAACATTTACTGATGCTCCAGAAGGATTCATTAAGAGCTGGAGGGTGAAAACTTCTGAACAGGATAAAGATGTAAAAATCTTTCTTATTTCGTTGAAATTTTTTTTTTTTCCCAATTAGTACTGCCCTTCAGAAGCAACAGAATATACTTGCATGTTTTCCAGAAGACAAATTAAGTACAATTTACCATGATTTTCAAATTAAAAAAGTTTTCAACCCCGGTTCTTAATGCATCGTGTTTTCTTCTGGAGCATCAGTGAATGTTTGAACCTTTTTTTAATAGTTGTGTTTGAGTCCCTCAGTTGTCCTCAGTGTAAAATTATGTATCTCAAAATCATACAATAACTGTTGGAAAGGGCTCAAATATGCAAAAGAAGCTGGAAAACTGAAGAATCTGCAGGACCTGAAGGATTTTTCTGAAGAACAGTGCTCAGTTTAACTGTTTAGAACAAACAAGGGACTCATGAACAACCATCACAAGACAGTCGTAGATCATCCAGGTAACCGCACACAGTATTAAGAACCAAAGGTTCCCAAACTTTTGAAAGGGGTTACTTTAATAATTTCAGCTATTTTTTGGTATTGTGCACTATATGTAAACATCTTTTATGTAAAATATCTTACTCAGGACAGTACTAAATAAACAATAACATGCATTTTGTATAATCTCTCTTATTTTGTTAAAATTATTCACATTTTCGCAGATTCTGCAAGGGGTAGTAACACTTTAGTAAAGGGAACAATTCTCACTACTAACTAGTTACTTACTAGCATGCCTATAATTAACATATTGGCTGTTTATTAGTACTTATAAAGCACCTGTTCTGCATGACCATATCCTACATCCCTAAACATACCCAATACCTGAACTTAACAACTCCCTTACTATTAATAATCAGCAAATTAGGAGTTTATTAGGACCTTAAAATAAAATGTGACCAATAACGCATTAATATTTGCTAATAAACAGCCAATATGCCAGTAATAAGCATGCTAATAAGCAACTAGTTAATAGTGAGAAATGGTTCCTGAACTAAAGTGTTACCATAATTTCATTATTCCAATTTAAATTCAGTGTTAGGGGTAATGCATTACTACTTACAGAAGTTACGTAATTAGATTACTTTTTCAAGTAACGAATAAAGTAATGCATTATTTCTGAATTTACAATGACATATCGGAGATACTTTTTCAAATGAGTAATGAAAGTTTTCCAAATTATTCACTGATCCCGCTCATGTTCCGTGTTTACAGAAATTAGGATAGAGGTGCAGAGGCACTTCCTTTAGCCTGATGCTTTTTTTTGTATTAAAAAACAAATAAGCAAGCCCAGCCCAGGTGACAAATAGTAATGCCAAAAAAAGTAATGCATTACTTTTCATAAAAAGTAACTAAGTAATGTAATATTGTAATGGATTACTTTTAAAAGTTTCCCCAGTCACCGTTAAACAAAGCAAACATTAAACAAGTCCACAAATTATAATCATATATATAGTATTTATTTACATTTTTCTATTTACATATCTTTGAAAACATAATTCTGTACACAGCTATTTAATTCAAGAACATTTTAGAACATTTCACTCACACCTCTTTTAAAATCCATTCTGACGTTTCTGTAGTTCGAAGTTAAGAAACTAAGTCAAGAAGCTTGGTATCCAGCAAATCTCCCAGCACCCCACATAGCTCGTACTGTAACTCCATGTTGTCCAGGCACTGAATGTCAGTTACAGTAAATTCCTTCAATTCTACGGCCCATCAAACAGCCAAAGGACAGCGGTAGAGCTGCTGAATTCACTGTTTATGCAGGAGCAAATGTTGTCAAGGCAAATGTTCTGCTTTGCCACATCCTAAATGATCATGAATGTAAAATAAATATCTGTGATGTCATCAATCTCTAGAGTTAGGCACAACTTAACAGGCTCATGTAAACAGGATATAAAAAAAGAAGAAAGAATTTAAAAAAGCAGATTCGTAGAATATATCTTGTACAAAAAGGAGGAAAATAGACTTATCAAGTGCAGTTTTACTTATATTTAGTTGTACGAACTGGCACACAAATTAAAAAGCCTGATGACATGATTGAAGCAGCGCACAGTTCAAATACTGACAAAATGTCAAAAGTCAGAAGCTGATATCCCCAAAACACATCAATTAATGACAGCGTTGTACAGTCAGTACGGATTATTATATCAATATCAAAATGGGACGTCAAAATGACAGGGCCATGAGCAACAGAAAAAGCAAAAATTGAATCAGTTCTTCAGTTTGCATCTCCAGCTGCCTTTCGTTCACTGAACCTGTGCCTCGCAAAACTCAAACAGCCAAAATAAGGCAAATTTTATTGACTCCATGGGCACGGTTCACATACAGAGACAAAATGAACACCTTACGAATCCTGGCCGCTTCCTGAGGTAGACCAAGGTGAAAATAAGTGTTCGTAGGCGCTGTTTAAGCCAAACGACCTTACTGCGGATGTTTATAAGCCATGTTTTTTGAGTGATGTCGTATTATTGCCATGAATCAATTGGGCCTGCATCCACCCTACTGTTGCTGTTACTTCCTAGAATCCTGCCATCTAAATGAACTTTTCCGCAGACACGGTGTGAGGAAAAAAAAAATCTTGGAAAATGTTGTGATTAAATTAAAAAAGAAAACCATATGAAAAAAGATTAGTGTATTTCAAGAGTGCATGAATTTGACATCCGGGTAACTCATCATGGCATTCGGAGTGCTGATATTAGTAGAAATGCGGAAAAATTCCAGGAACAGTTGAAGACCATATTCCCACCTCCATAAAAATGTCATCGTTTCAGTTCAGTATCATTACACAGACAGTTACGCCTCCGAGGTCAGTAGGGCTCGTCATATTCAGTGATTGTGCTGAGCGAAGCCTCATCTTTTGTAATGGTTAGGGGCGTCGGCAAAGGCAAACTTCAGCCGGTAAGCTTCAGCTAGGAGAACGCTAACTTCCTCATTTCCCCAGTGCATTGTGGGTAGATTCTGGAGCAGAATCATCAGACCCTGTGGAGAATAAATGGATTTTGTTAAAAAGGATTGTATATAAACAACAATGATATACATTGTCTAATCAACTACTACTAGGATTGGTGATGAGACTAAATTTGATTCAATTTCGGTTCACATGCTTGTGATTTGATTCAATTTCAATCTCAGAATCAGAAAGAGCTTTTATTGCCAAGTATGCTTGCGCATACTAGGAATTTGTTTTAGTGTCATTAGCTTCCAGTACACAGAGACAGCAACAACATACAGACAATAAACATAAGATGAGAATAAAATACATATATGTAAACGTAAATAGACAAAACTCAGAAAAATAAGATGAGAATAAAACACATATGTAAATATAAATAGACAAAAATTAGAAAAATAAATTGAGAAATAAATAAATAAGTGGTATGTACAGTTGTGCTATAGATGAGAGAATAGAATAGAATAGAAAGAGGTAGGGATGCAGGGATGTGCTAGGATGGGGCTGGTAACCAATAAATAAAAAGTTATTGCACATTACATTGCAGAATGGGGGGAACATTTAACTGTTCATAAGGATACTGATTCTTGATTCAATTCAATTTACTATTTATTTGGACAAATAAGCAGTCAAGTGCAGTACATGTAAACATTTTTGTTTCCAAGATAGTCCCCATGTTGAAATCGGGAGTAAGTGTAGACGCGTTATGTAAACAGGTATTGATTCACCTGACTCGCAAAAAAACAGACTCAGTATTCCTCAAAATGAATAAAAACTGTGAAATGCAAACTCAGAATATGATGCAAACCGGCAATAATTAAATATGTTAAATAACAAAAATATTCTTTATGTATTTAATATATTTTGTTAACCAGTGTCTTTGCTGGTGACCTTCGATGATCTAATTCAACCATATTAAAAAGCAAAAATTACTTTAGATAAACTAAAATTTGTGCTTCATTGTTTTATTACTAGAGTGTTGAACTTTCTTCTCCTGCATTATACTATACAGACATGTATTCATTTCACTTTTGGTGTGAAAGGGCTTTTACATTTTCCAAAAATACAATTTTTTGTATTAAAAACAAACAAGCAAGCCCTGGCCAGATTTAAAAAGTTACGCAAAAGTAATGTAACACACACAAAAGTAAGTGACTTAATTAGTTACTTTTTAGGGAGTAACACAATATTGTACTGCATTACTTTTAAAAGTAACTTTCCCCAACACTGTTTAGGAGTACCAAAACTTGACTTTCTTTTATATCAAAAGTAACAAAACACAATGCTTATTGCAATTTATTAAATAGCTGTGTGCTACAAACAATGTCTACTTAAGTTTTGTTCACACATTAACTAAAAACAGCATATATCGATTCTTGCCATTTAAGAATCAATATCAGTTCATAAAAATGAGAACTGATTCAAATCAAGAAACTGATATTTTCAACCCAGCCCCATTTCTTAGTGATGGACACCTTGGAGTCATACACAGACACATGTATTTTGATATATAACACTTTAAAGCAGGGATGGGCATCTCTGTCTCTCAAAATCCACTATCCTGCAGAGTTTAGCTCTGACCCTAATCAAAAACACCTGAATGAGCTAACCAAGGCCTTCAGGATTACTAAAAAGCTGCAGACATGTGAATTTTATCAGGGTTGGAGCAAATTTCTCCAGGAAAGTGGATATCGAGGGACAGAGGTGCCCAGCCATGCTTTCAAATTAGGTACACTGATCAAATGCTTTTTTTTTTTTTGGAGATTTACGGATGCTTTAGGGTCATGCCCACCATGCTTCTTGGAAATATAAGTAAAGATGCTTTAGAACATGTGTGGCCCTCGAGGTCCACTGTCTTATAGGGTTTAGCTCCAAACCTGATCAAAATTCACAAGAACCAGCTAACCAAGGCCTTAAAGTTTGCTAGAAATTTACAGGCAGAAATGTTCGAGTAGGGCTAAAGCTAAACTCTAAAGTAGGGCTAAAGCTAAAAGATCCGATGTTTTTCTTAGCAATATATGAGCAGCTTATGGTCACGTTGAACAATTAGACTTTTCTTAGACTTAGATGCAATGTATTTGCATCAACAAAGTTCCACATATTCCACTATGCAAATTAGCAGCTATGTGATGTGGTAAACACAAACCAGTACAGCAACTTGCCAACGTCCAGCGATAAACTGGTTTACAAAATTTACGAAAGGGCTAGTCGGCTGTTGGAAGGCATTCAGGCATCCTAATGCACATCATCCCAGGAGGAAATGTTGCCTTGGTAAACCACAAAAAGCCTTCACATTGCTGGAAAGAGTTTTACTTGGCGTCTAGCAGACAAGAGAAGGCATCGCTGCAGAGAGTTGTTTATTTCTTTTTCTTCAGCGGGGTCAAGCCATGCTATCACAAAGCAGCACCGTACCTCTCTAAATTATTATAACTTTCAATCACAGATTCTTTGGCTGCTCAATCTTAAGTGTAGGGTGAAGAGAGTGAGCTGCCTGTCAAGCTGTGTGTTTCTCTTCTCGCTCGGTGCGGTCAGGACCTCGCCGGTGGAAGCCCATTTCTCTTAGGTATAGAAGGCCAAGTCTAATTCACTCAAGGCGGCGTCAGGCGGCTCCAGCAGGCCTCAGAGTCAATGACTGCATTAGAGCGGCTTAGAGCCTCAATCTCCCAGCCTAATTCACCTATCCTGCTGGCCCTGATGAAGGAGAATGAGAACGCTTAATACTCCATCACAGCGGGGTACAAGGGGGATGGATGGAGGTGAGCGAGGCAGAAGAGAAGGATGCAGGAAAAAAGCAATAATGTGTCTTATAATAAAGAGTGTCAAAGTTCTACAAACATTTGACAGGTAATAGACCAAATCCTCAATTGATTATTCATTCAAGAACTAACAAGCATCTCAGATGAATGCACTTAAAACGCCATTCTTGCCACATTTGGGATGAGTGTATAATGAGAATAAACATGGACGAAAGCTAAATCTGACATGCTGATACGCAGTGCAAGCTGCAGTGTCTTAGACGGTTGTGTTCAAACACAACGGTTCCAGAAATTCAAACCGTAACACTTTAAGGCCCAAAAACATCTGTGAAAAAGCGTGTGTGAAGAAGATTGCTTCTAGCTAGACAGGCTTGATTTCCCACGTCACTGCATACTGGAACACGATTTGTAAGCCAATGCAAATGAGTGCTGCATTCTCGCAAGGGGCACTAGGTGAGAAATTAAACTAAACAGTCGGCTTTGGTTCTATCTTGAGCACAGACAATTAGACTAAAATTAAAAAGCAGATAAAAGCAGAGTAACAACAATATTGTTTGTATTACAAAAGTGTCGATTAGACTTTCATTTACCCCTCGTACGTATAATTCAAAGACTATGTAAATAAAACAGAGTCTATATAATTCCCGGTGCAATTCCACAGGCACATGATTGAGGCATTTTATTAAATGCTATGAGTCGAGGGACAACACCAAGCAACAAAAGAGAAAAGATAATCTTTATGATGTATAAAGTAGAGCTCTGAGTATTTAATACGAGTATTAAAATGGACAGTTCTGAGTATGATTGCCAAAGCATTTAGAATTCGCAATACAGGCAAGCTTTAAGATCTTGTTAATTTTTAAAATATCCCCAATCCAATGAGACTTTGTCTTTGTGGCAACATTTATGTAATGAATAATGTATTTGTGTAATCATTTTAGGGTATCTGATTATTTTAAGTACATGAGCACAGTATAATATACTGATACCGCTATCAGTAACTACAGTCGTAACTATATTTAAAATGAAACCATCCATGTAATAGTCAAATCAAATACTAATCAAAACAGTCATCTCTGTCTATTTTTCCCCCGTCAAATAACTATATTAGAGCTAATTACTTAGTAATGAGCCAAGCCACATAATTAGAAATAAATGAGTGATACAAAGGATACACAGCCAACCAGTGTGATTGATTGGGGACTGTTCATTTTCACTGCATTTCGAGACTTCGTCTCTAGAGTATGTAAACAAACATCATAATGTTAGAAGAACAGGATATTGTAAATGCATTTCCACTCCCTTAAGCTTGAATTGCTCCAAAGGCAGGAACACTTCTTATAATAGACTTTATATACAGATCAGAAGGAATAGCTTATAAATAACTTTTTTTTTTTTAATCACATTTATATTTTTTTTTTTTATAACAAACTGTACATTAACATGTCAAATTGACAGCTCTAGTAATATAAGATTTTCATTATACTCAATACTATAAAACATGTGGGCTAGCCTGAGGATTCTGTTATCTCAGAGTAGGAAGTCATGAAGATGATGTGCCTAAAATGTGATTCCAGAAGCAATGCTACAGGGAAAGACTTTGATAGCCAAGTAAAGTGCTTAATGTTATACAACCACACTCAAGATTGTATTTAAATCAGTTGAAGAGTTTTGGAGTTGTTGTCACACTCTGAACATTTCCTTACACAACCTCCACAACAGTATATTGCACTCCAACAGGTAACGGCAGATGAAATCTTTTGTTAAATGTCAACAGATCCTTCATAGTCTAGGATTTATCTCCAATCATTTTTGTGAAGTATCCATGTTCTCTCTAAATTCAAGTAGACCGTTTAAAGAAGAAGAATGAGAGCATGTAAAACTTGATGGTGAATAATATCCCTGAAGATCATTCTAAGATGGTGTAGGTGTTAGTCCAAGAGCTTTGGACTTTGAAGTGATCTACCCTTTTCCCAACCACTCAAACAAATGTGTTTTTTTTGAGAAACACACCAGTCTAAAGATGTCATCTGAAGATTTGATGAATTAAAAAAATATAGTGCATACCTTACTACATCACTGATGTTTATGCAAAACAGTTGTCGACTATACTTAAAACAAAACCATCCGTGTAATAGCCAAACCTCCTAATCATCAAGGCCATTGCAGCCTAGTTTTCGACAAATAACTAGATTAGGACTCTAATTACTTGTAATGAGCCAAGCTGAATAATTGGATATAAATGAAGTATCTAATGATCAACACAGCCAACTAACATAATTGATGCTGGACTGTTAATTTTTGTTGCATTTAGGGACTTTTCCTCTGGAGCATGTAGACGGATGGCACACTGTTAGTTATGAGACGCAATAACAACATCGCCAGTAGCCATCATTACAGTCAATATGAAATGGATTTCACAAGCCATTTTTTCCTTGATGTGATTTAATTGTGAATGTAACACGGTATTAAAGATGTTTAAAAATGTACGGCGGAGATGAACTAAATAAAAACAATCATCATATTCACTCATACACAAACAAATTTTTGGTCTTGTGTAGGTTTGATAAATAAATAAATACCCCAAAGTATAATTTATTTATAACAATGGTTCATAGCAGGCCTACATTTGTTAATTATTGTGGAAAAAGAAAGACTATCTTCTACAGTTGAGCCTGATTAAAATTTACCATTCCATTTGAAGCACACAGAGGTGTGGACTTCTAAAGTTGTTGCAAGTTGTAAAAGAGTTGCAATATTGATTGATTACTTAGTACTGGTCAATATATCAATTATTGGATACAAAATATTAACAATTAGCAAGTAAAGAAAATCATTTTAGTGGCAGTGTAAGTTGTTATCATTTCTGTTGAATGATGAATCATGCACAAGAACAGTTTGCATAAAATGCTAAGGCTAGTCTTAACAAGTTAGTCATCTAATTTTTTGAAGTCTGATCTGTGTGACATATTCAGGGTGTTTGTAAAACCTAAACTGTCAATATGGTTGCCAGACACATTAAGAATCTGCCTTGATAATGTTACATTACATAACACGGTAGCATGTCAGTTACATAAAAACTTAAGACTGGTCTCATTTGAATCCGAGAAATAAGACTCATTACCCCTTGACTAATTGCTAGTTGGTCAGACTAGTTCTTAAGACTTGGGGACCCTATCATGCACCTAGCGCAACGTGGCACCGGGTGCGACGCAAGTGTTTATTGCTAGTTTCAGCCCGACACAGTTATCATTTTCCCGTCCTATGCCATGTTGTTTAAATAGCAAATGCATTTGGGCCCATTTATGCGCCCATGGGTGTGCTGGTCTGAAAATGAGGTGTGTTTAGGCGCATTGCTATTTTGAGGCAACTCAAATAGACCGCACCATTGACCAACTGAACTTTGGTCTAAAGTCAATGGCGCAATTTTTTTGGTAATTTAAAGAGCGCGTTAGTAATATGTGCCTATAGGCAGGTGCACAACGCACATACACTCTGCTTATTACACACACAGGGACGTGCAGCAGCACACAAACATGCCAAATATTAAAAAATGAAAGGATTACAATGTAAAAGATTATTTTTTTGTACATAAATATAAAAATGCCTACATGTCATAATGGATAGTCAGTTGCTTTCTTATGCAAACTCTTTTTTTTTTTGGGTTTCACTTTTGAAAACAATCACGCTCAGCAAGGAGGCAAGAGGTTGGAAAGGGGGTGCACAGTAACTCATTTGAAGGGGCCTGTGAATACCACCCTTGGTGCCAGCCCTGCTATCTAAGGAAAAGCATTTAGTCTTTGTTCTAGCAAATTCCGCTGTGTAAATAGCAAATCCGGCATGGTGCGAGCGCAACTGGCTCTTAAAGGGAATGGAAGGTGAGACTCTGATTGGTTTAATGCATGTTACGCCCAAAACACACCCATGACTCAATAAGAGAATAGGGAAAACCCTATTAGACCGTGCACGGGGTGTGCAGACCGTTTTTCCCGTTCTTAAAATAGCAAAAGTGGATTCGGACACGCCCTAAGTGCACCTGCGCCGTGCTTTAGAGCATGCGCTTAGATCGTTAAAATAGGGCCCATAGTCTTAACATAGAGGTTGAGTTCAACTGAGATGCAGCTGGCCTCAGAAACCTGACATGTGTTAAGGAAGTTTGAATATCATATTGACTTTAAGAGATATTTTGCATTAAGTTTTTTTTGTTTGTTTAAAGATGCATATGAAATGTGTCAAAACGGTTGCCAGATGCATTAAGAATCTGCTTTGGTGCTGTTACACTGCAATAATAACTCCGTACCATTTTGAGAATCATGCATGGTTCTGCTTTCAAAATGGAACGGAATATTTCTGGTGCAATAAACTGACGGTTAGTTAGTTAGACATGCAGCAGATTCAGCCTCATCTAAAGTGACTTATATTGCATTTCCATCAGGAACAGTCCCTCTGGAGTACCCTGGGGTTAAGTGCCTTGCTCCGGGGCTCAGCGATAATGGTGGATCCTAGTAATTCTCCGGGTTCACAAATAGTCCCTTTCCATTACTGTAGCCCAGATCTTCCATTGCAGAGGCAACACCAACACTGCCTATGACACCATTCCCAAGTTGTCTCATATGCATATATTACATTGCAGTTTGACAGCAATAAACTGGGACAGACTTTAATCAAGACACACTGTGCAACTGGACATCAATAATAAATACCGTACAGCACCAAAAGCGACGAACATAGGGTGTACAGTATTGCTGATTTAAAAGGTTGGCCTAATTACGAACAAAAACATGGCTAAAAGCCCAGTTAAATTGGCAAGGTGAAGAAATGCTGAAAAAACTTAGGAAAGATAATGACTTTGACTTAAGGAGGATTTTCTTAAGAGGCATCATTTATCTGGACGCTCCCCAAGGCATTTTGATTGTTCTCTTCTGTTTCGTCTTATCTTCGGTGATGATAGAATTGTGTTTGCTAACTGAGATGAAGGAACCCACATGATTGTTCTATAACCTAACAGCGTTCAAGCCGAACGGATAATCATAGGCAAGTTGCAATTGTGTGCATTTTGATACAGATGCTTTAGACTGGCACCGTTACAATGCTTCTCTACTGCCT
Source organism: Labeo rohita (assembly GCF_022985175.1). NCBI lineage: Eukaryota > Metazoa > Chordata > Actinopteri > Cypriniformes > Cyprinidae > Labeo > Labeo rohita. The sequence goes on from NC_066872.1 coordinate 23,104,035, forward strand.
GCTGTTGGCAAACAACTTTAACATAGCAGAGACTGATTACTATAGACACGACACTAGCGACGGAATGTTTGCCACCAAGGATTACGGCGAACGGAGACTTTTAGCCCCTCATCTTCTCGCTGAGCCCTCTTGAATTTGTAAGAATCGATCAGGGGCTCAAGAACAGCGACGCAGTCACTCCATCAAACGGCAAAGTCGCAGCTCTGCAGATTCGGAACGTTTGATCCCCGTGTTTTAAACACTCATGAGACTAACCGGTAGAGAGGTGGTGATTGATTGCGAGGAACTTTATAAACAGCTTTGTTTATCAAGGCTTCCGCAAGACGGAGAAGCGATAGGTTGAGTCTCTGCATTCTGGTGCACGGGGAAGGAGCAGAGCTGTAATTACTTCCAGGATATTAAGTCCTCCATGCTTTTCCTTGTCTCTTTTTGGATAAATTGTCCCTGCCTCTCGTTGAGCGAGCTTCCTGCAACAACAGTGACACTCTATCATTAAACTGTATTAAAGCACATTTACAGGCAGGAGGGTTGCTCTTCATTCGGGACCTGCACATATGACGATTAATCATTACTGGTGGGTCTCCTCCAGAAGCTCTAGTGTGGACAAAATTACAAGTTCTCTGATAAATGTGCTAGGTTTTCGATTAATCAGGAAGAGTTCATTTCACCTAATCCTTCAATGCAACCGTCCTAATAGAGTCAACACTATAACTCAGTTACTAGATGGCAAGGAAAATGTCTGCACTACTATAAATCTCGAGAGATGGGTTTCTTAAAATTGCATGCAAATTCCCCACTGACTAACTGTAATCATACACTCTACAAAACACAAAAAAACTAATAATGAACTTGCTGAGGCCCCCAAGAGGGATCAAGAAATGACACTGTCACTTTGAATTCATTTTAAGTCAAACCAGGCCCTAAACAAAATGAAACTTTCGATCCACAAACAATTAGATAGTGAATCGCACTTAATTACAGCTCGCTGTGAACTGTTTAAATCCAATATGCATGTAAAATGGGAAGTTAATTGAAAAAGCGCTTGACATTTGCACTGCCGAGCAGAAGCAGCCAGAAAACACGGAAAGCAAATTCTTGAAACTCAACTGCAAAAACCAGAACTGTCTGACATCACAACCACTTGCTTATTAACATGTTATATTCAAACTTTATCTGTAAATGTGTTATATCTGGTATGAAGTGACTGATAAATGACATTGGTGCCTGTGTTTCATAATTAACAGGGGTCATCTATTATTTCTAAAGAAGCTAAGATTTACTTGCCTAAAGCATTTTTTTTCTTGGATACACGTGCAAAATGTGGGTCTGTAATAATATGACAATGGCAGACTTACACTTGCATTTTATACAGAGAATACGAATAACCTACTGTTGCTATGTGATTTCAGAAAATGCACGCTTTGACTGATACGTAAATTGTCAGTTTTGGTTACTGAAATGTTATCATGCTGGGTTATATGTAGAACTATGATATGCTTTTATTCGGTACAGAAAATATAGCTATTTTATTGTTATCAACCACGCACCCTCAATAATTTGTTATGACATCCATGTAATTATAAACATCATGCTAGTAATATAATGCTTTAATAAATACATGCTCAAAAAAGATTTTGAAAGGTAAGCCAATCATAAGAAACTATTTAAACCAAGGCAAAATCAACATTTCTTTTTAAGCCAAACTGTCGATAGACAAGTAATTTTTAAGTCATACAACACCTTTTATTTTAATTCTCAATCAAAAACCTGTATGTAACTGGCACTGTAGGTAACTATTACTGAAACTAACTGGCACAGCAAAAATATAGTTTTCTGTCACTCTAGCACTTGATGAAACGAAGAATCTCAGTGATGTAAACAATCAAGAACACGAGTTTAAAAGCTGTATTTGCTCAGAAGTTCGAGCGGTAAGCCAATCAGCCACATGCCCCTAAGAGCCCGCACAACAAATTAAGAGTTTGTCTGCTTGCAGTTATTCACACAGACAGCGAATCCATTTAGTTTCGGCTGTTTGAACCACCTGAGGTGGAACGAGACAAAACATTAGGAGCTGATAGTTGCTGCTTTTTAATTTAGCAGCATAATGAACGTAACAAGCGTGAACCACCCTGCTTCCCCTCTGAGTTCTTTGCCATTTCTTTTACTTTTATTTATTCAGTCATTTTCAGAAGACAAGAGGAAAGCGAGGATGAAATATTCTTTGCATTTGTTCCATTCGTAGAGGAGTTAGTGAATATATCCAGGGCAAATTAAGTTTAAGATGTGTTGCATACAGAATTAGTTTTTTCATTTTCGGAGGAATCCGTGCTTGTCCATGCCATATTCACAGACAATATATTAGCAGGGTTTTCCATATTAGAAATGGTTGCCAGGGTGTTGCGAAGTGGTTGTTAAAGAACAAAATAGAAATCTTTTGTAACAATATACACTACTGTTCAAAAGTTTAGGGCCAGTTTACTGGTAAATTAAAGACTTATTAATAAAGACTAAAGCAAGGCTTTACATAGGCTCACTGTAAATACATACCTCTAAATACATTTCTGCAAAACTGTAAAAACACTAGAGGCAATAAAACTCCAACTTTTATTCCTTTTCACACAAAGTATGATTTACACACAGTTTGGATTAATGAAGCCTAATTTTCACACAATTACTTGCAGAATATTATGGCTTCAAAACAATTTTAACATCCTGTGCGATTTAAAAACTGATACTTTTGAACGTTGAAATCACAAATACAGCTTAATATGCATGAGTTTTCTAATTCAGTAGGTTTGCTTGGTAGGTCATGCGATACGGCGTTGCACTTGAGTGATGAAGAGCTCCATTACGAGGCCCGTGAAATAACGGTTCGACAAAACCGCTCAAATCCGCATAAGCATGGCAGCATGGCTGCATCAACAAATGCATTTGTTAACTCTGTCAGTTAGGTTTAGGGTTGGGTTTTGTGTATGGGATATTTCCAACACGATAGAGTATTAACCTTTAGCGACAGGTAGCCTTTACCTGGATATTTGAAATCTGAACAGCCACAATACTTACTTCAAGCAGTGTAATAAAAAGGTGCCACGGTCAAGTATTTTATCCTTTAGAAAGCGATTTTTAAAGGGGGACCTCAAAACGTGACTGGGCTAGTTTTGAGTAGCAATTGGGCGGGGTTTGTTGCGAAAACCTGGCAACCCTAATTACAGTGTTGCAAAAATGTATATAGAGGCACGTATTTCCAATGAGCTAGGGTTGTATTTTTAACTTTAATTAAAGGGGTCCTATTATGCTCTTTTACAAAGTCTTGATTTCGTTTTGGGGGTGTACTAGAACATGCTTTCATGCTTGGTGGTTCGAAAAACACTTTATTTCTCACATAATTTACATTACAACAATACGTTTCTCCTGAGCCTGGCACAAAAGGCTTGATTAGTTCTGGGTTTGATGAATGCCCTCCTTCCAAAAAACAAAATGTGTTGTGATTGGTTAGCTGTCCCAGTGCTTTGTGATTGGTGAACAGCTTAGACGGTGTTTCAGTACTGCCACGCCCCTTACCAAAGCAGCCAGAAGTTCCGTGTACAACTGTTAGCACAAGCTAGATTAAAGCGATTCTTACATTTTAAATATGGATATTTGTCTTTCAAAAACACATACACATTAGCTACAGGATGCCTTTATTGACCTTGCATTGATGATAAATCATATTAGAATGATTTCTGAAGGATTATGTGACTGTAGTAATGACTGATAAAAAAAATTCTGCTTTGCCACCACAGGGAGAAAAAAAATATTTATATATATATAAAAGCCTCATTATTTTCTGTGGATATGAGTAAGTCGGGGTGGAAGCAGGGGAGAGACAACCAAAAACTACAGGGTGGCAAGTACACAGAACATACTGACCAAAGAGCTGGTTGCAATTTTAAATTAAGCGTAAATAAAGCACAGAAATAAGCAAAGGATCATACAGATATTGTCCATGTTCATGTCCAGCTAGCGCGCATCACAAGCTATTAATATGCACAACTAATGAAGCCAGTATGAAGGTGTTCATCATATAGAAGAAACAAGCCCATTTCATGGACAGCGTAATACATAGCCTCCTTTTAATTAAGCCTCACATTTGCGTATGGTGGACATAATAATTGCACATAACTCCATGTTTTCCACTTCATGTGTTGTAGAGATAGCAGCGGTCTGCCCTGGGGTCTTGCACTAAGGCTTCAGCGGGTACTTGTGCAGTCAACGCTCTTTCAAAGATAGCTGGCGTGCGCACACACATATTAAAGCGCTGCTTTGTGATTCAACTAGCTCCCGTTCTGCCGTAAACTCCATTTAAATCAACCCATTAAAACTCCAAAGTGGAAGATTGATTTCTCTGATTCCTCTTTTCCATCCAGGCATAAATGCGTTATCTGAGCTCACACCCGACTGCATCTCAGCGGTTAGAGAGGACTCTATGAATTGCCATGTTAAAGCTTTGAGACATGAGTGAGACTGCAAAACTTAATAGCAAGAGTGAGTTCAAGATGTGTGTTTATTTAGACTTGACTGCAATGAAGGTTATGACTGTCCGTGTCCTGAAAACAGGTATCACGGGAGAAAAGAGGTTAAGATAACTGATGTCAACAAACAAAGTGACGCTCCCACTGGAAGAAGAGTCGAGATGTGTTTCGAAACACTGTAAGCTGCCTACATAAAGAGCATTTTAGGGAATCAACCTATAAAAAAATATAAGGTTTAACTGCACATATCCTAACTGAGAAGACAAATGTAACTAGGGTTTGGAAAAGTTATGTACCCTGATTTTTGACTTTACTTACAATAAAGTTTGATAAATTAATTCCAATCAAGACTTTGACACAAAAAAAATATATATATAATTGTATTACATATACACACATTTCTCTTGCCTTGGATTGATATTTTGCTTGCATTCTGGTAAAAGGTATATTAGGGGGCAGTACAATTATCGAGCTAGGAGGAAAACAAAGATGCCTGTGTGATATAGTAATTCTCTTTTGATAAGGGACTGCTGAAATAGTTATTTAGGTTATTTACGAATAAAAAGAGTATATATTTTTGTATTCTACCAGGCATTTGAGACAACGGGGCTCCAAAAAGCGAAACGAAATCCCATCGATAAAGAGAGTAAATTGGTAATCACAGACAAAAGAGGGAAGAGGTTCTCGGGCCGTTAGCTGCACCAAAGGCTTTCTCATTACGTGATAAACAAACCCCTAATGAGAGCTCATTTGCTGCATATTGCCCTCACTAAATGGCATCAGGGGTTGACATTTGGCTGTCTGTAACCTGCCGTGCTACTCTGCAGGGAAGGCGAGGGCAGCTCATAGCCAATGTTCAACTGCACATGGCCTTGTGCCTCTTTCATTCAGATCTTTACCTGCCTCGATGTGATTTTAAGCATGAAAAAACCAAAGTCATTAGTATCGGCAGTACGATGCAGTGAATACGAGGAGCTTAGAGCACAGATATCAGCAGCCATTATGCCTCCACGCTCACTTACCCAAGCATTAGAGCTTCTCTTCAAAACACACCAGTGTCCAATTTATTTTCTTTCATTGTTTTTTTTTTTCGCTTCAAAAGAATCGTTGAGTGCAGAGTCTTAACTGAAGCTTTTAATTCTCAAGTGTGGAAATGATGCAGTAGACACTGATACTTATGAAGGACATAATAAACTACTGAGTACAAACCAAGGCGTGAAGGTTTAAGCTAGTTAGCACGGTCCATTTAGCCAATGCTGGCAGATGCTGTAACAACAGTATTATGGGGGCAAAAATTTGCTTTCTCCATTGTGTATTTTGATAAACTGCATTTTTGTAAGCAATATACTTGAAATATATCACTGATTTAAAGTAGATCAGGCTGTTATTCTCAGCAGGGCGTCATTCTCAGCTTTTTTAGTCATTCTAGGGCTCTCAGTAAGTTAAGGTGTCATTCTCAGTTTTAAAGGGTTAGTTCACCCAAAAATGAAAATTCCATCATTAATTACTCACCCATGTCGTTCCAAACCTGTAAGACCTTTGTTCATCTGCGCAACACAAATTAAGATATTTTTGATGAAATTCGAGAGCTTTCTGACCCTGCATAAATAGCAATGGAACTACCATGTTTAAGTATTCTCGCAGCTTCATAACATCAGGGTTTCTGCAGGTTTTAGGAGGGTGAATTTAAGACTTTAAGACCTTTTTAAGACCAACTAAAGAAAATGTATGAAAACTGTGCGCCGTGCGCATTTTACTTTCACTTTTAAATTAGTGGTATTAATGTAACGTAACAAACTTTTATTAACAAAACAAATAATAATACACCATGTTATAAGCCTAATATAAAATAATAACTTACACAGTTTAAATAAGTATACAAAACTAAAAATCAGTAAACACTATGTAACCAAATAAATAAGAAACATAGAATATTTATTGGCAAAATGAATAAGTAAGCTTGGGAGCGTTGCATACACCTTAATGTAATATAAAATAAAAAATAACTTACAGTTTAAATAAAACACTGTGGAACCAAATAAATATGAAACTTCCACTATCACCTTATATAAATGGCAGAAGTCAACAGGCTTTGTCAAAATCCAAAATATTTTTAAAACAGGCGCTTTTGCATTTCGTTTTGAAACTCTTCTGCCACCGTCTTGTCTTTCTCATCTCTCTCTTTTTGTCAGTCAGCTCAGCTCACTCGCTTCACGTGATAAATGAAATGTGATTCAGTTTTGTATTGTCTGTTCTCTAACTGAACTAAATGATTTGTATTACTATTAAAAAAAATCAAAACGTCAAGTTCTTCTTCGGGTGACTGACAGACGAAGCAGCACATACCGCCATCTACCACAGACTGTTCACTGAATATTGAGTGACCTAAGCCATGTAGCACAGAAATAACATTTTCGCTTCACTTGAATAAACAATCCCTCACGAAAATTAATGCCATGATCATATGAATTTAAGACTTGCTGCTCTGATTTAAGACCTTTTCAAGGGCTTAATTCACGGAAAAGCAATTTAAGACTTTTTTAAGACACGCGGAAACCCTGAACATTACGGTTGAACCACTAATTTCACATGGACTATTTTAACAATCCTACTACCTTTCTGGGCCTGGAAACGTATGGTTTTGGAATAACATGAGGGTGAGTAATTAATGACAAATTTTTATTTTTGGGTGAACCAACCCTTTAAGTCTGCTTAGGTAAACCTGTATTTTCTACTTAGTTCTGTGAGGCATTTCATCTGCACGATTTTGTGAAGGAGAAATTATATACCACAAAATAAGCCAGTTTTTAACTGCAAGAAATATGCTAGAAAGTTGAACATGCAAATTGCCAAGAGAAATTATAATGACAACCTGACAATTGCTTTTTCATGTCCACTTTGCCAAAAAAGCAAATGTTGAGTGCACCAAATACCACAAAAATTGTTCAGCTCTAATATATTTTCTGTACCATTTCTCATTAAGAACGGTTTTCTTTTCCCAACCCTACCTACAGGTAAGATGACTATATATCATTATGCACATTATAAGGAGTGCAGGGAGGGTAAAAGCGGGTCAGATTGGTTCATACAGCAGGTTTCCATGAGGGCGCTGTGGTATAGTCTTTTTAACCTTTACTCTGTCCCAGTAAAGATTTCCCCCCTGCCTCAATACTCATTAATTGCCCTCCTGCCAAGAATAGAAGCCATTACGAATGCCCTGAAATACCAGGGGGTCAGACAAAAGTCACAGTGAAACACAAGAAATACCTACTCCTCTGACACGTTAATAAACCCGCATGGATATCTACATCATTTAGACTGTTATGTTGAAAAGGGGAAGTTCAAGCAAAAATGTCAAATTCTGGTTATTTTCTTACTTCTATCCAATTTTAAACTTGTGAGACTAACTGACTGACTTCTGGATACAAAAGGAGAATATCCAGGAAGTTACTCTTCATACAATGAAAGCGAGTTCCTAAAATGATCTGATCTTACCCATCAGGATCTGTCTCACCAGGTTTGAAATCAATGACAGTTGAAGTTTAACATGATGCAAAGTGTCTGATATTTGACTGTATGAGAGCACAAAAACATTTCACTAAGGCGAAGAGGAAGATTTCAAATAATGATAAATTGTACAATTGTATAACTTCAGGAGACGATGAATATTCATATGGGACTAACATTTATGGTGCATTTTTAAGATTGGTCATCCTTGGAAGACTATAAATCACAGTACACATCTCCTTTTGTGATTTTTGGGCAAACAATTGCTCTATTTAATGACCGCAACAACTGATTATGCAATGTTTTTAATTACAGATTTATACAATTTCTGATTTTGTTTTCTTTTTTTCATTTTCAAGAGCCATTAACTGTTGTGCTCATTAAGAAAGCCTTAGTTAGCAACCAACACTCAATCTCTCGGAAAACAATTCCATACAGTCTCCCTGTGTGCAAGACGTACTTGAAAAAAATCACTAAAAAATTCAAGCCCATCAATCCATCTCTCTTTTCATTCCCCTGAAAAACTGCATGTGTACAACTCTTGAGAAAATATGGCACTTTAAGTATTTCTTGGAAGCCTGTCCTAATGAGAACAAATTTCAAAATAAAAATGCCTTTCTAAAAATGTTTTAGAAAGATATATGTAGGGCTAAATGGAGTGAAAGAAAGAAAGAGTTCTGCCAGAGGCCATCTTTAAGACACATACTGCAATCCCACTGCTATGAAAGGCCAGTGTCCCAAAAGACAAGACTAATTTTCACAGTTTGATATGCTGGGATAGAACCATAACTCACTGAATGGAGCCTTATTTAATTCTTCACGTCAGGTCTTTCCTTCAATCTCAATCTCAATCTCTCCTGCTGAATCAAAATCATCTTCATAAGAAGAATCAAATTTATAGATATTTTAAAACTTAACCTACTGTGGAAAATCACTTGTTTTTAGAGATTTTTCCATTGTATTGATTCTATGACAATGTGAACAAGCCTAACTAAAACTCTGGCTTAATTAACATTGACCAACATTTGTTTATCCGACTAATGGAAGACAGGAAGAGTGTTCAGGAAACCCGGATTATTTTTGCTATACTGTTTGGTGATGCTATTGTTACAAAAATGCACACCTCAACTTCAAATACAGTGATAGGCCACTTTATCTTCATTTTTAAAACAAATTACTTGACTTTGCAAACTATCCATTCAATATACTATGAAAGGTTAGGATTAGTGAACCCCCAAATTGTGTATTGCATTACTATTTGTAACCTAATGAGCTGTCTACCTAAAAACATTGAGGCACCGAGGCATCATACGGTATGCATCCATCGCAGAGTAGGCAATTCCTAGAATGCACAGCAACATGGACCCTGATATTCCCCAAGACTGAGAATTTTGACAAAATTCTGTTTGTATAATTGACTGTACTGTCATTAGCTTAGCAACATGTTAACATCATGAAAACAAAAGAAGAGTTGAATCATCTGTATGCCTAATGTGAGGAGCGCATGGGGTGTTGCTACCTATGTAGAGCCTTCTGAATCAGATTCTTCATTTCCTTAGAATGAATCTGCCTAGGTAGACAGAAAGGCAACTCACTATGTTCCGGAAAACAGCTAGCCAATTATTTTAAGAGCAGCCTTCCCTGCTTCTTTCCTTCAAAAAAGGCAAGAAGCAGCAATGAATTGTAGTGGGAACTGTTTGTCTCGGGCAGCTTGACCTGAACAGATTGCACTGGAGGAGGTGAAATCATAGGTTAGGGCACAGCAAAGTCAACTTCTTCGCCACAGATCTCCCAAAACACCACTATACCTCTAACTGGTCTATGTCAGGACAGTCTTGCAGGGCACAATAGGGTATCGCTTCTCAACGGTCATGTATGTGAAAACAAACCAGCGAAAAAGGAAAAGAATATACGGTGAAACAAAAGGATAAGGAGACAGAATAGAAAAAATAATCTCTCTGCTGACACATGGCACAGGCGGGTAAAGACGGAGGCCCGGGGCTGTTGTCTGAATGCCAAACAGCAGCCGTGTGCTGCAGAGCTGGTGCAGGGGATAATTCTGAATCACTGGGCACTGTAAACACAATAAATCAACCGCCCCACAACACACTGCTGATACACACCACTGACTCGCTGCATATTCAACAACACACACACACACACACACACACACACACATACAAACTGAGTGGTCTATTCACTCCACAGAGATGCAAGTTTAAAGAGAAGGCAAAGATTTAGAAAGAAAAAAGTAGTATTCGGATTCACTCGGATTTCTGCATTTTGAATGATTTTCAAACCTGTAAAATTACGTAATTCTGATTCAAACTGAATATTTGATAGGCCAAGTCAAAAGAAGGACGTGACTTGATTATTAGGAACTCATAAGGACTGAATGGTGGACAGTGGGTATTCAACACCGGAATGAAAGTTCGCATTTGTAAACTTTGAAAAAAAAAAGAAATACCTCAAAAGAGAATTTATTTACTGATCTGTTTCTGATGTTCACTTGTGGTCAGTGACTCAGTGATTCAATCATAGTGTTTTTTTAATTCTTTGTGTTCCACATAGGGAAAAAAAAAAAAAAAAAAAAAAGATTATATGCATTTAGAATGACATAAGTGTGAGTAAAGTATAATTTTTGGGTGAGTAATGCTAACCTGTAAATGACTTTCAGAGACAGTTATTACATGTTTATTACAAAGACACATTTTTTGTAATTTATGATTTTCCTGGTAAAACTATAAAATAAGACAATGCATATTAAAACATTTGGTTTATATGTGGTATATGCTATATAACAAATCTCAAATGATTGATTGTTATATTGTTGAACAGTGTAAACTATATTATCACCCAGAGATATATATATATATATATATATATATATATATAAAGTTGGATATAGTGCATCCTATTTCACCTGCATATATACAGTATACTCCCGTAAAGCAATATATAATATAGCTGCAAGCAGCGATTAGCGGGGTTCAAGCGCTTTAAGGCATTTAAGCACATATGAAAAAAATACATTATTTAGCAAGCTTGTAAGCACCTAAATCAATGATTTAAAAAGTATTTTTGGTAAATCCAGGTTATGACTGTTATAGTGCCAGCCGATTCCCTAAAAACAGCACGCTTGTTTAGAATCACCTGTTGCTCAGCAGGTTTCGTGAAGTTTTGAGTTTTTCTTTAGGCTTTATAGGATTTTGGGCAAATTCGGACAGGCCCCTTTTCTGAACGACCCAGTTATAGCTTCCCAATGGGTAAATTTTAACTTTTTTTGATAATTATTGGCCTAGAGAGTACAGAGAATTGTACTGCAATGTTTTTTTTCCAGATTTAGTAAAAAATCTAGGACTACTTTGCAAAAGTATTTTTTTTTTTAACATCTTCTCAATCATTTTAACAAATGATTTGACTGAGCGGTGGTTTTTGAGGCAAAGTTCATCCGAAATGAAGAGTTCTATCGTATGACACAAATACTGTGTGTGAAAAACTATGTGACATACAATTGTTTGTGCCCTTGAAAAATGTGATATCCCCAGTAGCTGATTTCTTTGAAATTTCTCTCAGACCTTCGGGGCTGTGAGTCAAACAGGCCCACCAAGTTTCATTCTGATCACCCTCTGTTAACCTTGTCTAACAGGTGCTCAAAATTCATTGGCCTATGCCAGCCATGTTTTTTGAGATACGCAAATATCTTTGTAGATACTTATGGCACTTCGGACCAAGACTGTGCAAACTGATTTTCATGTTGATAGGACGAATGGTTGTATTTTAATGTTTTTTTCCCCCTTATAGTGCCACCAAGTAGCCATTTTTTTTCTGTGACCTCAAATTGTGCTCTTACACAAGTGTTCTGCGTTTGGCGAAGATACCTCATTCCGTTCAGGAGTTATAGGCATTTTACTAAAAGTGGCCCTGCCCCTTTATGGATGTTTTGGCGTTCCTTTGTGACGGTGAGTCAAAAGAGAATCTTTCTGCACTGGTTTGGATCCGATCAAGTGAAAAACCTAGAAATAATTCACAAAAGTAAGTTTTTCAAAAAATGTGAAACACCAACAAATTTTGCCAGGCTCACGATCGATTCTGAGGCGTGCGTTTTGTCTGGCGTGAGCTAAGAATTCCAACGACATAAGACACTTGAGCTGGCGACTGACGGTTTAAGGGTTATAAGTGATGTCGTACTTTTGTTTGCTGTAGTGCCCCCGTCAGGCCAATTGGGCCATTGTAGGCAGTGTAAGTACTAGCATCCCTAAAGTTTCAAGTCTCTACTAATTACGGTTTGGTCTCACGTTGATCCGTGACTATTCTAACAATTACAATAGGGTTTCAGTGTTACGCGCTTGAACCCCTAAATATATATAGCAAATCATCTGCATAAGCGCTCATATCATTTATACAGTATAGCTCTGTATATAAAATTGAATAAATTTTACATGAAACTTTATCTGTATACATACAGTATTCTCATTTAGGGTGAAATATACTACATAGCAAATCTCAACTGCTTGATTGCTTGTATAATTGCAAAATATAACAATATTATCGCCCAGCTCTAATCTGATAAATCTGAGTAGAAGGCAAGAAGATATTTTAAATATTATCATGACTTTCATGGAGAGAGGAAAAAAAAAACTGGCACTTGATTAATTGATTGACAGGATGAGAAAAAGAGTGACACAAGAATTCAGTAATAGACATGGGACTTTTGGTTATATAAGCAAACTCATATTGTACGTCTGGTGACACATCTGCCCTCTCCAAGCCTCCATGCCTAAACCCTTTACCTCTCAATCGCATGGAACGAGTGAGTGTGAGAGGGGACAGGAAATAGAAGAGTCTCAAAGGGACGGTGCAATGTCACCTTACAGCAGCTGCTGTTGTCATCACACTAATGCAGGCGCACTGACCCCACGACCCCGCAAGTTAATGAGGGAGGAGGGGGCTCATGCAAGGACGAAACACTGCGGCTCAGGGACCGCACAAAATGACACAAAACACCATCTTACCTGGAAATCTTTCTCCTCTAGTATCTCTTTCCTCCATCGCACCAGGAAGGCAGCACACACGTACAAATGGAAATGAGAGAATCCTTCGGGCTCTGCCTGTGAACATAAAGATGAGAGAAAGAATGAAGTCTCCGATTAAAGGGGTCATATTGATTTGCATTTTGACATTTGCATTGTGACCTCACAATCATGAGCTCATTAACATATGACCACCCACATTTGCCTACCAGCTTGGTTTAATACAAATAAAATGCTAAATAAATTAATTAAAAAAATACTAAATACATTAATATGATACTAATAAGGTAACTCAAGGTTTCCCAAAGTGGGGTTCTTAGAAGAACTGCTAAGGATTCATAAGTTGATGAAAAGTTTTTCTGCTTTACTTTGTAATTTTTGGTGTATCAAGTTAAGTTACATCAAATACACTCAAACTTGTATTAGTATATTTGCCGTTCAATTAACTGTTACATGCTTTTGCAGTGTCTTTTTCCTGTCTGTTTAACTGTACAGCGATTGAAAATAGCCAGTTCACAATTTATACATATGAATTGTGTACATTTACAAAATATTATATAAAAAAACTAAATTGATAGGGTCAGAAAGCTTTCGGATTTCATTGAAAATATTTTAATTTGTGTTCAGGTTTGGATACGAAATGAGGTTGAGTAATTAATGACAGAATTTTCTTTTTTTTGGTGAACTATCCCTTTAAGGTACAGTGGCAAACACAAAAAATGGTCTTGAAAAACTAAACGAATGAACCTTGCAAGAACCCTTGGCTAGTATTAAAAGCAGACTTCAGATGAAACAGATGAAGTGCTACATAATTGTGCAATATGATCTCCTTAGGAAAAAAGAAGGAAACCAGTGTATCTGAGTTTATACTAGATTTTTTATTATTAAGAGATCAAAGAAAAAAAATCCTCTATTTAGTTTGACCTTTCACGTTTCTCATTTTTATTTTTCTCACCACTTATCCCATCTCCTCATTTAGGCTTCTTGACACATTTTCTGATGGTGCTGAAATAAAACAATGAAATTAAAGGGCAGGCTAAAACAAGATGAGCCTTTACGTGAAGGCCTAGCGGGTATAATAATAGCAACCCTTTAACAAGGCCTTGTGTCTGCTGAATGGGACACAAAGTGGTGTAAGTAATCCTTCTGAAACACCTTGTATTATGATAACCCTTCTGAACCAACCCATTCTTCATCTGAAAACGAACATACTGTCATAGAAATAAGCTGCAGTCAAAGCAAGGAGTGTCAATTAAGTCATACACTCTCAGATAAAAGGTACAGTTCTGTCGCTGGGGCGGTACCCTAAGGTACAAAAGTGAAAAGGTACATTTTGGTATCTTACCTACCCCTAAACAGCACATATTAGTACCTTAAAGGTACATTTTAGTACTTTAAAAGTACATATTTGTACCTTTTCACTTTCACCTTAGGGTATCGCCCCAACGACAGAACTGTACCTTTTTTTCTGACACCGTATGTCCACACTTGAAAGCAAAAGTGATGCAACACAATCACAGACAAAGACAACATATGCGTATTGGACTAATGAGACTTCACTGGTGCCAAATAAGCCAAAACAGCCACTTTATCACATCATATCTGTACTGCAAAAATTATCATAATTTTAACAATAAAAACGTTAGTTTGAAGCAAGTTTAAGTTTATTTAAAGATACTACGGCCCGGTTTCACAGACAGGGATTAGACTAAACCAGGATTAGGCCATAGTTTAATTAGTACAAGTAATTTTTGTAAATGTGCCTTTGAGGAAAAAAAAACCATGATGTGCATCTGGTGTGCATCTTGAGACAAAAGAAAGGCACTGATATTTTTTAAGATGAGTCAGTGCAAGTTTTTTTCAGTTTAAGCAGCTCAGACTTACATTTTAGTCTAAGACTATGCTTAAGCTTTGTCTGTGAAACCAGGGGTGAATGTCGTATTTGAAGCTACTTGTCCTATCTCAGACCTATCGTTCACTTGACATATCAGTAAGACAACGTCTTCCTTTACACGGGAGGTTCATGCCGCTAGCCAAAAGTCTGGCTAAGAGATGCCACCTGAGGAGCCCACGTGGCGTAACGGGCTCCAGCTGGAGGTGCACTGAGCTTTACACGCAGAGGAGGGAAGATTATCTGCAATGCCAGACACGGACAGGAGGGTCCTAATGAAAATCAATGGACGCGTTTCTTCCAGCAATAAACAGGAAGGACAGGTCTCCTCTTCAAGGGTAAATGCGGGCAATGGAAATCTTCCCAACTGTACCGTGTGTTAAAGCACTCACACACAAACAGCACGGTATACGGCAAAGGTGGCAGGAAGTGGTTTCGAGACTGCGCACGTTACATCCAGTCCAATTACCCCGCAGTCATTCTCAGTCACCTCCTCGTCAAAGTGACCACACAAGCGTGAAATGCACTTAATTAGACACTCAATAGACAAGGCCGGGCTGCAAGGGCATCTGCATATGTTCAGCTGTGCGGGGATGAACTTCTGCCTCTATAATGCAGAGCTCTGGTTTTCTTCCACGTATTTATAACAGGAAGTGTTGTCGGAATCACTGCTAATGACATGCACCACTAATTTTATTTTGTTAAAAGACTTAATCCCTGGAAACAGTTGTTTACATAAATAAACAAACAGGTGGGCTGTTGATAAGACGCCTTTTTCTCATTTTCTTTTGAGCATTCTAACACATTTTTAATTCACCCAAACATTTTATATTCTGTTATTATTTACTAATTCTCATGTTGTTTAAAACCTAAATGACTTTCATTTTTCCATGAGTCATCACAATTGATGCTGAACAACGTCCAAGTTGCACTTTTCTGAGAAATAAACAAACCGATACGCTAACAGATGAAAAAGTAACCAGGGGTTGTAAATGCACAGTATAATTTGTCCATATTATACTAAGGTCTTTGATGTTTGTGTTAGGAACAGAATTACATTTAAACTGTCATTACCTTCCCTAAACAGATGTCATATTATTTATATAAAAATATAGTTACATTTTACAATAAGGTTCCATTAGTTAACATTAGTTAATGTATTAACCAACATGAACAAACAATACATTTATTACAGTATTTATTATCCTTTGTTAATGTTAGCTATTGAAAATACAGTCGTTCATTGTTATTTCATGTTAATTCACAGTGCATAACTAACTATTAACTATTAACTATTAACTAACTAATGCTTACAAACAAATTTAGTTTTTAATAATGCATTAGTAAATGCTGAAATTAACATTAACTAAGATTAATAAATGCTGTAGAAGTACTGCTCATTCTTAGTTCATGTTAACTAAACTAATGTTAACTAATGAAACTTACTGTAAGTGTTACAAAAATTATTTAATAATATTTTGAGGTTTCATTTTATATATATATATATATATATATATATTTTTTTTTTTTTCTTCTTTTTGTTTGTTTGTTTGTTTTTAATTTTTAAGTTTTTTAAGTTTAAAGAAGAAAGTCCACTTCCAAAACAAAGATTTACATATAATGTACTCACCCCCTTGTCATCCAAGATGTCCATGTCTTTCTTTCTTCAGTTGTAAAGAAATTATGTTTTTTGAGGAAAACATTTCTGCATTTTTCTCCATATAATGAAGTGGTATGGTGCCCCGATGTTGAACTTCCAAAATGCAGTTTAAATGCGGCTTCAAACGATCCCAAATGCGGTTGTAAACAATCCCAGCCGAGAAAGAAGGCTCTTATCTAGCGAAACGATTGGTTATTTTCATTAAAATAATACAATTTAAATACTTTTTAATGTCAAACGCTCGTCTTGCCTTTCTCTCCCCCGAACTCTGTGCATTCTGACTCAAGACAGTTAGGGTATGTCGGTATTTTCTCCCTTAACTTCAAAAATCATTTGAAAATCATCCGACATCACTGCAGAAGTTCCGACCTAGTTTTTGCAAAGTGAACTTGCAAAGAAGATCAAACACCCTTAACAAAAAAGGTAAAACAGCGATATAGGACGATTTCGAAGTTGAGGGAGAACATGAGACGGGAGTTTTTGACATACACTAACCGTCATGAACCAGAACAAAAACAGTCCAGACAAGTAAGACAAGACAAGCATTTGGCATTAAAACGCATATAAATTGTATTATTTTTTTTTAAATAACTGATCGTTTTGCTAGATAAGACCCTTCTTTCTCTGCTGGGATCATTTATAACTGCATTTGGGATTGTTTGAAGCTGCAGTTAAACTGCATTTTGGAAGTTCTAAATCGGGGCACCATATCAGTCCATTATATAAAGAAAAATGCTGAAATGTTTTCCTCAAAAAACATAATTTCTTTACGACTGAAGAAAGAACTACATGAACATCTTGGATGACAAGAGTAAATTATTTGTTGTTTTAATTGTTGTTGTGGAAGTGGACTTTTCCTTTAAAGTTTTTATCTACTATATATATTATTTCAGTTTATTCTCAATTAGCTTCAGTTATTTGCAGTTAACAACACTGCTCAAATATAATTTGTCCTTTTACAAATTCAAACTTGGTTGCATTGGTAAAAAAACATCACTGTTTGGTGTCACTGATGTCACATTTGGAATTGCGTGTTTTGACATGCCAAATATGAATTACATGCATGTTCAAATGAGATTTGAGAGCTGCAGCGGAGTGGAAGGTCTGTTCCTCACGCAAAGCTATTTTATAGTCCTTTTTGGAGTTTGACAGTCCCTTGTAACCATCCGTGTTCGTTGTATTAAAAAAGAGCAGCCTGGATGCATCTCTCCTATGTGTTCCACAGAGGGTTTAGAGTGACATGAGGGTGAAAGTGATGACAGCGATTACATAACATTTTCGGGTGAACTATTCCTTTATGATGCAAAATGCAATTTGTGCTTAAGCAGAGGGTACTACCTATGTCTAAATATAATCATTGTCATATAAACAAAAGCTGCTATGGGTTTTGAGAAGGTATATGTGTTATTAGTGTGTTTTTTCAAAGCCTGTGGTCTAGTTTTATGTGGGAGTGAAGGCTGGGTTCACCTTTAGATGGGCTGTAGTTTCTCTTCATTGATCATTTTAATTATTTTGTCTGTCTCTCCCTCGGGGGGCGAACGGTTGATGATGGGCCTTAATTAATGGGGCCAGTGGGGGAACAGACACAGTGGTCCATTCTGGAACGTTCTGACGCAAGACCTGGTGACACACTTCAGGTGGGATAAGTTTGAAACGAGGACAAACTCAACACATGTAGTCCATGATTACCTGTTCCAAGAATTTTTACGCCTGTGCACCACAGTTACAGCTGAGAAATTATAATAACCATTACACTTCACATATTATGCAATGTGAGTGGTGCTTGCCTGTGCAAAAGTTACTGCTATTATACTATACATTTGGCTTTTGACAAAAATATCTTTAAAAATTTAGTGAATAATCACCATGTCATATTGTGTGCTAGATAAGAATAAGACCACAAATGTGATTAGTCAAATCTAACCTAAAAAACAGATTGTGAGATTAAAGTCATAATATTTAGAGAAAAGTCGAATGATGAGAATAAAGTCAAAATTACGAGAATAAAGTCTAAGTGTTTAGAGAATAAAGTCAAAATATTTTGAGAATAAAGTTAAAATTACAAGAATTAATTTGTAGCAATTACGAATTTAAAGTTACAACATTTTGAAAGTATATTCTTCAGATGTTTCTTCATGTTTATATTGTTCTATAAACATGAACTAAAGAGGAAAAACACATTTTTAACTTGTATTTCATTATAAAGCTGACAGAATTTGAAAGTGGAGCTACAAATAATGAACAGACAACATTAAATATTATTTCCAATCATTTACTGTTTTATACGTGAATAAAACAGCTTATGAATAGTCACTTATATACCTCAGAAAAGACAACAATATAACTTATGTTAACGAGATGGAGTCCACTTCAATCTTTAGAACGTTTTATTGCTGTTTTTAATTAAATACTTGTGAGAAATGAAAGACTGGATGCCACAGAAGTTTTTGAGGAGTAGGTGGTAGAATTTTTACAAAGAGAACAGTATGATTTAAAGCAATAAATGTCTCACTGTAATCGAAATGGCAACAATCTGTCCTGCCACATTAAAGAGCGTGAAAAACACATTATTGCATACACATTGCCTGTATTTCTCTATAAAACTGACAGGTTTTGAAAGCTGAGACTTTGTATATATTCGAAGTACCAAAAGCACAAAGCTTATTGCTATTATTGGATGGCTGGTGCACAAAATAGGCCTTATGAATGCCATCGAAGAAGTGAAATATTATTTCCAAGCATACTGTCCCTGTGGGTATAACACATGGTCTGATTTCTGCTAATAATCCCACATATATTCAAATAAATTCCAGTGGCCTGGCAACTTCTCCCGATGCTCCCAATCTGGGCCATTTGCATGCACAGGGTTACTCTCAAAATATTATAACCTTAATTGCTATGATTTTACTCTTGAAAGATTTCAACTTTATCCTCGAACGATCTTTCGACTTTATCCTCGAACGATCTTTCGACTTTATCCTCGAACGATCTTTCGACTTTATCCTCGAACGATCTTTCGACTTTATCCTCGAACGATCTTTCGACTTTATCCTCGAACGATCTTTCGACTTCATCCTCGAACGATCTTTCGACTTCATCCTCGAACGATCTTTCGACTTCATCCTCGAACGATCTTTCGACTTCATCCTCGAACGATCTTTCGACTTCATCCTCGAACGATCTTTCGACTTCATCCTCGAACGATCTTTCGACTTCATCCTCGAACGATCTTTCGACTTCATCCTCGAAACATTTTGACTTTATTCTCAAAATAAATAAAGTTGAAATATTTTGAGAATAAAGTCGAAATTACGAGAATGAAGTCTAAATATTTTGACTTTATTCTCATAATTTCGACTTTATTCTCAATATTTCAACTTTATTCTCAAAATTTTACAACTTTAATCTCTACTTTATTCTCGAGATTCTTTAATCTCGACTTTATTCTCGAATGATTTTGACTTTATTATCAAAACTTTTTGACTTCATTCTCGAAACGTTTTGACTTCATTCTCAAAATAAAGTCTAAATATTTTGAGAATAAAATCGAAATTACGAGAATAAAGTCAAAATATTTAGACTTTATTTTCATAATTTCGACTTTATTCTCAAAATATTTAGACTTTATTCTCGACTTTATTCTTGAGATTCTTTAATCTCGGCTTTATTCTCGAATGATTTTGACTTTATTCTCGAAACTTTTCAACTTCATTCTCGAAATGTTTTGACTTCATTCTCGAAATAAAGTTGAAATATTTTGAGAATAAAATCTAAATATTTCGACTTTATTTTTGTAATTGCAACTTTATTCTTAAAATATTTCGACTTAATTCTCAAATTTTTACTACTTTAATCTTGTAAATTATTTATTTATTTATTTTTTTCATGTGGCATTAAAACACCGTCATATCCATGTATCGGGAAGTCCTGCATTGAAATTGTATAGAACATCTTTCATCAATAAGTTCCATAACTTCAATGATCATTAATGCTTGTAGCACATGAGGGACAAGTTATCAACATTTGTCCAAGTCTTTAGTGAGCACTACTAATTACATTACGAGATCAATTCAAGTCTTTGCAAATCACTCTTGACAAACATGCTCACAGCGGTAGTCGTTCAAAGCAGAACCTCGTAACGTCTTGACGGATTCTCATGTAAATACAAGTGTAAGCTTACAGCCATAACTTAAATTCTTCTGGGGCACAGATCTGAGGTACATCATCAAGATAAACAGCAATGTAGCAGTCAGAGCGGTTTGGCAGATTTTTGATGACAAGCACTGGAGATCATTGGTTAGCGAAAAAGCCTGCAGTCAGTTCATACTTCCATCACCAAGATCCTTAGAGAGTCAGTTCTAATATTAAGCATGCTTCTTGTTCATGCAAACACACTCTAGATTTACCAACAAGTCTGTTGAGATGGAGTAGATCTGACATCGAACAGCTCACAACATTCATATCTACCCATCCTTCAGCCCCAAGCAAGAAAAGAGAGAGAGCGCGCAGATGAAATGGAGTGGGTCGCTCTGAGTTATGTTCAGGGTGATGATTGCCTATTGGTGTAACCTACCGGCCTTAATCAGAGCAGCAGGGAAGATGACCGTCTGAGGGTATCAAGCTGTGACACGCTCTCTGCTACTGTGCTTTATTACTTTATTAAACCTCTCTCTACCTGCGAGATGTGAGACTCCTGCTGTCAGTAGGGGGAAAAAAATATCGCCCACTGTCTGGGAGCATGTGTGCAGTCAAATGTCAAAGGGAGACCTCTATAATTTGAAAGGATGTGTATATCTTTCAGCGGAACATCAAAAAGCAACAAACATGACACTTATGACGAGTCATGACCTGGTGTTGATATAAGAGCACACGTTTAAGAATGGATGAGTGCAAGATTTCAGACAGGGACAACAGTTTCAATGTGAACGACTGTGTAAATGTTCACCTCTTCAGATGTAAGCCACTGTCAAAATGTTACCACCCTTGGACTCCTCCGGGGAGCTGGCTGTAATGTTAGTTATCCTGTTGTAGTTGATCAAGTAAATATTAGGCATGCTATTAAAGTATGAAATTTAATATACACTACTAGCGTTCAAAGGTTTGGGGTCAGCAAGATTTTTTTTTTTTTTTTTTAAAACTGCATTACATTGACTGAAACTGGCTATGAATACATTGACAATGTTTCAAAAGATTTCTATTTCAAATAATTGTTCTTTTTAACTTTCTAGTCCTTGAAGAATCCATTGGTTTTACTCAGTGTTGCAGAGGATTTCCCATGGAATTGGGCTACTTTAACACTGTTGCCGTGGGTTGTTTTTGATATCCGCGGGTTGAGGTTTATCCCCAGGAACGTAATTTTTAATGGCGGACCCCCCTCGAAATGTGATTGGGCTAGTTTTGGGCTAGTTTTGAGTAGCAATTGGGAGGGTTTTGTTGAGTAAACCTGGCAACCCTGGTTTTACTACAAGCAAAACCAAAAAACAATGGTAAGCACAAATTAACCATGGTCTTGCTACACTAATCATAGTTTAACCATGGTATTTGTAGCAAAACTATGGTTGCACAAATGGTAATTAATGCACCAAAAAAACATGGTTACTACACTTTTACTATAATGAAATCATGGTTCATTTTCATAAGGGATGCAAATGAATGAATGAATAATACAAGTTTCCACAAGATATTAATAAGCACTTGTTTCAATAAGTTAAATTATTATAATTTCTGAAGGATCGTGTGATACTGAAGACAGGAGTAATGGCTGCTGAAAATGTGCAAGAATAAATCATTTTTTTAAATATATTAAAATAGAAAATAATTATTTTACATTGTAATATATTACAATATAACTGTTTTACTTTATTTTTAATTAAATAAATGCAGCCTTGGTGGATTTTTAATATTTTACATTTAAAAAACCTGACCTTATATTAAAAAAAAAAAAACCCTGATATATATATAAAACTCAATATAAGATTGTAAGACTGATCTCTCATCAAGTTGGTGAGCCTCTGTTTGATCCAGGAGGCCAGTGCAGTTCTGGGCTCTTTGCTCTTCATCACCCAAAAGTGTCCTTCCAATTTAAGTTACACAGAGTTCTGGCCTTTGCTGTCGGGCGAACCTATACACAGTCCGCAAGGACTTAAAAAGTTTGGACTATTTTTAACTTGACTTTTGACAACACAAATGCGAAACCAAAGATGACAGGGCTTTCTTTAGCCAGGAAGAGAGGGCAATGTACTTAGAGAGGGCGAGAGAAAGAGAGTGAGCACAGACAAAGAACTATATCTCACCACAGGTTTTATACTTTTCCATGCACCTAGTTCCCATAGGAACTGAAGCTTTCAAGTATCAAAAAAGACCGTAAAGGTATCATTAAAGTGTCATATGACTTCTGAAGTCATATATGTTCCACAAGCTCTAAGTTTTGTGTGAGGAATCAAAATTTAAGATGATATTAATGGAAAACCTTGCCCTCTTCCGCCAAGCTGTTAACTGCTGAGACCAGATCGAGTCAGTGAGTTTAACTCAGCTGAAATCTGGACCAACCGATCTGACTTGAAAGAATAATTAGTTTGAGAATATCTACTGTGCCAATGTGCCAAAGAGAGCTGAGACAGATGTCAAGGTTTTCAGTCAATAATAAATTAAACAAATGGGTTAAGTAATAAGTAACAGCACACAGTCGTTTTTGGCTGTAATGGAAAAAGAACAACCAGTACAACTCTTTAAAGTTCTCCTTTTGTGTTCCAACTTGAGTAAATGATGGCAATTTTTTTCATTTTTGTGAGAACTAATCCTCAAGGAATAAGGAATATAGGAATAGCAAGTTCTCTGCAAGCAATATTTTGTCTGAGAACTACGAAGTCTCGTTCGATTATAGAGAGAATTTGTCCACAGCCATTCACCGAAGTCAGCTTCAGCTCAAGTGGGGCGCAGCAGGGTTGACTTTTGCTAACATTTTTATCGTAAATGATTGAGTGCAGGGCACCCGGTGAGCTGTTGCTCGGTAAGTGATTGAGCAGGAACTACGAAGGAGCTAGCTGAGGAGATTTAAAGTAAGAAGTGATGAAATATTGATGTTCAAGGGGCTGTGCTGGTGACCTGGACCTTGCCTTCTGGGTACTGCCTTTTCTGTGTCAGAAAACATAGGGCAATCATTAGGGGGAACCCCACGGGACAGGTAAAGGGATTCAGGTCGCAGGTCCAAATCCCCGTTGGGAAGATTCTGTCCAGTGTGCCTTACGGTGAGGTTTTAGATCAGGATTCAACACGGATGAGGAGTAAGAAGAATGGAACTACAGCTTGGTGCACAGACGTATACAACACATACACATGCAACACCGAATCTGTGAACAGCACGTGTTGAAAAGGAAAAGCTCAGATGTTTTTTTTTTAGATCTGGGAAGATTTCATTGGTATTCAAGCCTTTAGGAATATGCAGAAGAGTGTAGTCGGAATTGGCTAAAGCTAGTGTTTCTTTCCTTAGGGAGGTACTGCAGATGAGCCTGTCCTAGCAGAAGCAATCTTCTAGCTCATTACGGAGGCAAAAGGCTTGAGCTGGGGGAGTTTTGCTAAACTGTACAGGGCTAACAAGCGCCCGTGAACAGCAGGAACGCATCAACCATTGCGAAGCGCTCGAGCTGAATCTGCTAATTCACGGCACGCCAGCAAACCGTTGTGAAGTCCCCCTGGCTCTATAGCACAGAGAAGTCTGTACGAGACGGTGCAAGACCGCCAGTCTCTCGACTCAATCACCAACCGGTGGAGCCAGGGACACCACGCTCTTTAGCGCAGACGCTATCATGCTTCACACATAGCCGCACATGATGACTCGTTTTTCCAAACAGTCCTCAGACAGAAAACGGTTTCAGCTGGGGCTTGAACATAACTGAGAATGTGGACCGAGAAGATGAATCCCAGAGAAAAATCCCAGAGCTCCCCCTAAAGGCAGACCACATAACAGCTTATGAAATGATGAGGTTTGTCGGCAATATCAAACACTCATCCTGGGGGGCGTCTCGCCAAAGTCAGCGCCCAGATGTGTGACGTGCAGTTAGAGGTGTGAGCACACAACATTAAAAGAGACTCCTTGCTTGCCTTGGGCTTCTAATAAGTCTCCCTGCTGAGAAACCCAACAAACGCACCGCAGTACTGAGTATGTGATGTGGTTGTACAGTAAAGAGCATAAGACCTTGCTGTGGGCAATGTAGACATACGCGCACACATTTATTCTTTAGCTCGCTGACTTCTATTGACTGTGATGGGTCATGAAACATCCCTGTTCACTTTCAGCTGTGCGTGCTAGCTCAATAATTGAAGGCCACGCTACTGATGCGTTCGGTGGGAAGGAAACTACAAAACCACCTGCTGGGTAACAAACTGTATTATGACAGAGCAAGGCTTCAAACATTAAATCAGCACATACTGTATGCGTACCGCTGGAAATGTGAGGTTGCCTTAGGATTCACTCAAGGGAAATGAATAGAGAACTGAACACTCGAAACGCTCATATTGTTATGTGTTAGCGTTATGAACGTGTTTACACCCACACTAAGGAATAATATAGCCAAAGACAAGGGTAATTGTAGCAAGGACAGCAAGAAGCGCAATAGCTTTTGCATGCCTACGATATACACGTACGAACATACAGCAGATGGCTGTGATACACTTCCAGTGCGTTAAAGGACCACAGAGGGACTATTACTGTTTTCAGTTTCAAGTAGACTAAGACATACTGAAAGTGTAATTGGACTGAGGGGAAGACACTGTGTATGATGCTGCCACTGCAAATAATGCAACTCTGCCTCAGTGATAAGGCCGTATCAGTATGTTAGTAAAACTATGATATGTGTGATATGTCTATAGAGACTTACTATCTCAAAACTTACTAAGATAAACAGTCTAATTCCGACATGGCTGACTGCGTTTGGAAAACAGTAACTAAACAAATACGGAAACAAAATGGCTAGGCATGCAAGCGGTGCAAACAGTGATTCCTCTGCCCATCTTCACAGTCAACGTTAACGTGGCAAAGCTAATAGGGGGCAGAATCTTTAATATTTTCATGTTTTTAGTTTTCCCACATAGTATATTACCATCTACACAAGTCAGCCCCGGGCCCATATGCAAAATATTTATATCCCCCCCCCTTCCCCCAATTTTCACATTAATTTTATGCAATATAACAATTTTATTAAAACATTTATAATATTTATATATGTTTTATTAAGCATTCTATAGATATATTTATCATGTCTGTGAGGCAAATATTCGCTGAGTTTTGGATAATTTTTGTGAAGTGCTCCTCCTCAAGACAAGAGACGGATGCACAGATAGCGCATGTTTGTTTTCTTTATTTTACGAAAGCACAACGTTTTGTTGATATTGTGACTGCACACAAATGACGGTGTATTTTAAGTTTCAACTGTTATTAAGAAAAACAAAAAAGCAAGCGATTGCTCTGGTGCTTCCATGTCCTTCAAAGCGCGCTTTAGCTTCCAATCTCCACACAAACAATTTGATATGCATCTAACAGTGCACCATTATCTAGGTTAAGTGTTTAAATTAATATTGTGAAATGCATCATGTGTTTTATGTCTATATATTTTATTTTAGGCAAGCTGTGTTGAAAAGGCTAAATTGATCAAACATATGCTCAACACATTGCAGCCGGCCATTTGGTTGTTACTTTAAAAAATTAAAAGCTTGGATTTAACAAACATAAAATGTTCCAAACATATTTCTAAATTAACTTAATAAAGAAACAAAAAGAAATATAGCCACTTTGCCATTAAAAACCAAAACTAAATTATTTTAATGGCTGCAACAGCAGCTGTGTAATAGACACAGGTTCTGTTCTGATAAGCTGTCGGACAAGAGCCGGGCTAGCGCCTGAGTGTCTCGGGCCAGGGCTTCAATTAAAAGTTCCCCCTCGGCATGGCAGGCCCCCAATCTGCCCGGGCCCATACGCACCTGCATACCCTGCATACCCAGACACTATGCCCCTGCATCTACAGATTTCCACATAATTGTAACACCTGTCACTAAGAAAATTCTAGATATCCTTCACCCCTTGCACATTTGCTTATAGTTTTATAGAACTAAACTGACCACAGGTTTTATACTTTTCATGCATCTAGTTCCCATAGGAACGGAAGCTTTCAAGCTTCGAAAAGCACACCAAAGCACAATAAAAGCATCATTAAAGTGTCATATGATGAGGTCTTCTGAAGCCATTTGACAGTTTTTATAAAGCGACCAGTCCAAGTCAGTAAGTGGAACTTGCTTGAGAACTGGATCAACTGATCTGACTTGAAAGAATTTTTAGTTTGAGAATCTCTACTTCTCACATGAACAAGCCACACAGAGATAAGAAAAATGTGAAGGTTTTCGATAAATTATAACTTAATTGAACCATTAGAAAATAATATTTGGAATGTAGTGCGCAAGTCACATGCACCATTTTTAGGATACTTTAAGGTTTGACATCATCCTTTTTTGCTGTAATGGACACATGTTAACATCAACTAAACATGTATTTAAATGTATTTAAGTGTATCTAGTCTATTCAGTACATTTTTGGTAAATATTTGAACAGAATAAATGAATGAATGAATGAATGAATATGACTGATTCTCTCTGGATAAAATATATAATACTAAAAATAAAACAAACAATGCAAATAATAATAATATACGCACACTTAACATATGTGTTATATTACATTATATTACGTTATATTATATTATATTATATTATATTATTCAACAATGACATTTCTCTTAGGATTTGTCTGCCATCTTGGATTAACGACTGAACTTGTAACAATGCATACCGAAAGTAGCTCATTCTATAAAAGGTTGTATGCAATGTTGCCTAGAATTTGACAGAATGCTTACGATTCCCAAAACTGCTGTCTAATGAGGCTGCTCACTAGGTTTTGAGGGTATAGCCTGGGAATTGCACAAAATTTGAAGCCTGCCAAGTAACCAGAAGCTTCTCCCGAACTTTATACAAAGATAAGTGATTTAAATGAGTTAAATTAAAGATGCTGTAAACAGTTTTGGAATCGCATGTATAATTTTTTCCTACAAACTGACAGATATCACTAAAATAGGTGTCCTGAGAAATCACACCTGTCTCTGTGACAGCCGTAGACTCTGTAAACAGCAGGAAGAGCCAGGGGAGCGGCCCACAAAAAGCTTACTGTGCGTCTTTGAGTTGTTCATTACATACTCAGACAGAGGAAACTTCAGGGAAATGTACCATAAAATTAATTGGAAAACCTCAGTTTTGGAGATTTTAGATGTGGCTTACAACAAAGATTATTGGAGCATTTTTTACTATTTTCGTTTTTCTACGTCAGCCTTTCATCTGTAATTTAACGTGTTACTTGCTGTCTCTTTGTAATTATTTGTAAAATTTCAGTGCAATTTAAAAGTAATTTCTTAAAATTGTTTCCTGGCTTTTTTCAAGCAATCCAAAGTTGTAAATACAACAACGATTAATGAAGTGTGTTTTACTATTTCAGTCTTTCTACTTTAAAGTTTAATTTGTAATTCAAAATGTAACTTGACATTTAATTTTTTATTTTCCTTTTAACTGTATTCATTTATTTATTTTTTTATCATTACTTTTAAGGCAAATCCTACACCAAATTTTGTGTAGTCTAATGCCCATGGCCTTCATTCATAGCATTCAAAGAGAATGTAAAAGTTCCTAACCAAATTAGATAACACACACAAAAAAGTTCACAATGTGCCATGAAAAATAAAGAAACAATCCAGGACATTATCCAAAGTTTTTTCCATACATATGCACTGAAACTCCTTTATTAGAGCAAAATTATTAGGTAAGGGAATGAAAATTCACACTGAAGCCGGGCAGTTCCAGAGACCTCAAGCTTTGATGTACTGCTCACTGCAGTACAGAGGATTTTTGTTTACTGTGTAGAGGTTTTTGTGAGGAGCGGTGGAGGGTAAAAAAAAGGTACTCTGAAGAACATGAGTCAGCGTGTAAAGCAGAAGTGTGACAACAACAAGCAGCACAGATCAAGAAAAACTCACAATGCACTGTGAATGGCACAGAAACCATCTCCCTGAGAGATACAAGGGAAGGTACTCTTTTTTTGTTTTCAAAAGCCTATGAAATATTCATCATTCAGACTTGGCTAATTCGGGCCATCAAGATCTTTAAGGTGAGTTAGTATGACACAGATTGTCAGAGTCGGCGAGGGAGGGAAAGAGTGCGAGCAGTCATTTTCAGACTATTTGGTTATGCATTAAAAATGCATGGGATGAATTACATTCTATTCCTGGCCTCTGTTGAGGAATTCACACTAGGGTCCAAAATCGAGCACTTGGCAAAACAGAGAATAAGAATAACTTTAAATTTCCAATCGCTGAAACCTCGCTTGAGCAAAAAAAGCCCAGCAAAGTGTTCAATAAAATATGATTTTACTGAATATTTAAAACAAAGTATGAAGAAATTGTATAAGTTACGCTGCTTTAGGATTTGCACACATTATTTCAAAAAAGGTAATTTTGTGCCACTAGCAGCATCAAATGGAATTGGAAAGTTAAAAAAAAAAAAAGTGTTTAACTGTGTGTTTAACTGTGTTGTTTAATTGTTTTTAATTGTTTAATTGTGTGCGTATAAGCATACTCAGTTAAATATCCAATACTGGATGACACTAAAACATTTTAACTAAATAAATATAATATAACACTAAAAAAATATATATAACATAACATCAACCAATATGCTAAACATTTATTGTGCATTTCAAGTGTTTGCACTTCTCAAGGAAGGAATAGCCTGGAATATAACATTTTTATTTCAACTACATATGACCTATAAAATTTACTTTGACAAGCTCAAGTCAGAAAAAAAAAAGTTTCCATGAGTATGCTCCGTCTGAAGTCAATTCACTGCACCAAACAAGACTTCCTGAAGTCCTCCATCTACAGGCCTCTCTGTGAGTTCAAAGACGACTGAGCTGGGTTCACCTCACTCTGAGCGAGCACTCTCAAGCAAGCTCACGGCCCTGACAGCACGGCTTTCATAGCTTCTGGCCAAACATGAATGAAATAGCCCAGTGATTTGATGGAAGCGTGAGAAAGGATTTTGGCCGAGGTAACAGTAGGGTACGACGCCACGACCACAATAGCAGTAACAGGTCAATGCACACAAGTTTCCGCATTGGAAATGTCACATCTTGAAGACTTCAGAAGGGCACACATCACCTTTCATTTCAAAGACAGATGAGCTTAGTTCACTTCTCTGAATATATACAAAGGAAAGTCATCCAAAGGTTTCAAGTAAGAGCTAAAAACCTGTAAAACTTTTGCATCAACTGCAAACGCTTATGAAAGAAGAGGTTTGGGTAAATCAAGCCCCAACAGTCAGTTTTCTCATGCTTATGCCCATCCACACTGTAGGTCAGTGTGGATGGGCATAAGCATGAGAAAACTGACTGTTACATGAACACATTTTCAATGCTCAACCATTTCATGCATTTGCACAAAAAAAGCACTTCTGGGCCCTCCCAAAAAACCTGGCTTCGCATCGCTCTGTAAACAAGTTGGTCACAAACCAGGGACTGCTGTCATTAATAGCTCAGAAGCAGTAAACTGTCCTTAGAGACCACAAGAGACAACTGTATTTTCTTTTTCCTGCCCAATCCCCCTCTTCATTACCAAAAGAGCCAATTGTAATTCCTAAAGGCAAAGAGGTGTTGATTGTCACACCTTTAATATGAATGTGATAAGCTGTAATCTGTTGATTGGTCAGTTTAAATGTCTCAGATTTTATTTTTTAAACGTAGTTAAAGAAAGTAAAAACAAACAAACAAACAAACAAACAAACAAAGACTAACTGTTGCTGTGAAATGAATTTCTTTGGCTCTTGGGGCTCTAATCTTCCTTTCTCAATTATTATTATTATTATTATTATTATTTTTATTTTTTTATTTTTTGCTGCTTAACATCTTTGTGGGGAAAAAAAAAAAAATCAACAGAATATTTTTTGTCTCATTTTTTAATTTGACAGTAACATGTATATAGTCACCTTTAATCAATTTAATAAGCTTTTAACAAATAAAACCATTTCTTCCAGGGCAGTCCTGGCTTAATGTTTAGAGAGTCAGAGGTCACGACCCAAAGGTCGCGGGTTCAAAGTCTCAATACCAGCAGGAATTGCAGGTGGGGCAAGTGAATATACGGCGCTCTCTTTTACCTTGCAGTACCATGACTGAGGTGAGACCCTTGAGCAAGGCACTGAACCCCCAACTGGGGGTTTAGACGCAGAACATCTTTACGACCACATCAAATGGGAGACTTTCAGACGCGCACTCCAACTTCATTTCAGTGCCAGGCGCTTGTCAAACGAGCGTGGAAAAGGTACCGCAACGAACTGTTGCAACAGTGAACTGCGATCAAAAAAGGACTGCAGTAAAAAAGGAATTTTGTCCTGTCAGCCATACTGTCTTCAGTTGCACGCGAAAATGCAATGGCACGCACTGTAAGCGCAAATGAAACTACAAGCATGCAATGTCGTAGTTATGTTGTCAGTTAAAGGAGTAGTTTACTTCCAGAGCAAACATTTACAGGTAATGTACTCACCCCCTTTTCATCCAAGATGTTCATGTCTTTCTTTCTTCAGTCGTAAAGAAATTATGTTTTTCAAGGAAAAAAGTTCAGGATATTCTCCATATAGTGGCTTTCTTTGGTGCCTGTGAGTTTGAACTTCCAAAATGCAGTTTAAATGCAGTTTCAACGGGCTCTAAACGATCCCAGTCGAGGAAGAAGGGTCTAGTGAAACGGTCGGTCATTTTCTAAAAAAAAAAAAAAAAAAAAACGTATATACGCTCTGCAATGCACATGTGTACTTTGTGTAATCTGGGTCAATACAGTTAAGCTGGGCTCACACTACATAATTTTTAGCCCGATTTTGCCCTGATTTTCCCCTCCCGAAAAACGAAGCAAAAATCTTGTTGAGCACCTTGATCTGTCCCGATGTTCGGCGCTGATTATCTGGTAATGTGAGATGTTCGCAGATCGAATCTTGCACCTCCCGATCTTTTCGCACACAAATCGGGCCACCTTATTACTTTCAAACATGTTTGATATTTAGGATTTTAAATTGGGATGATGACACCTATATGATTACATCAGTACTTTCACAACAGCCAATGTGTGACTGCAAAACAGCTGCTGCACAGGTCCATTGGATAGTGGAGATGGAGAAAACTGCTTCTCGATTTTTTTGTAGTAACACTGTATAATGTGTCGAAAACTTACCACAATCCTAAGGAGAAAGAGAAGCTCTGGGGTGAAATTGTCTCAGTTTTGTACATACCGGGTAAGAGCAGAAATCTGCTAGCGCTAGCTAACATATGTAAACATTAGCTACTGAAATGACGATCTGTTGTGTGAAATCACATGAGGCGATCCCTAATTAAAGTACTAATATGTACCTTTAAGGTACCGATATGTACTTTCAAAGTACTAAAATGTAACTTTAAGGTACAAATATGTACTATTTAGGGGTAGCTAAGGTACAAAGATGTACCTTTTCACTTTTGTACCTTAGGGTACTGCCCCAGTGACAGAACGGTACCTTTTTTCTGAGAGTGTAGAAGTCCACTATATGCAGATAATTCCTGAAACGTTTTCCTCAAAAAAACAATTTCTTTACGACCAAAGAAAGAAAGACATGAACATCTTGGATGACAACGGGGTGAACACATTATCTGTAAATTTTTGTTCTGGAAGTGAATTATAAGTCTACTGCTCTGGATGACAAATTATATTCTCAAAATGTGAAGTCATAAAAAAGGACAATGCGGTATGTTCATTTGTAGGCAGGTTATGTGGTAACTCAGTTACATCACAGTTCGGCCCAAGTCAGAGGAAACCCGGTGGAAAAAAAGGTAAAAATTACCTCAAGCATCAATAAAGCGCTAAAAAAATCATGGGCTGCTGCTGCAAATCCTGCCGCAGTTATCTCCTCTTGCCCTTGCTTACACTGTTTGCTCAGCTGGCAAAATCAATATCTGAAAGCAACTCAGGGTGCCTCCAATCATAACCTGGCTAAAACTGAAACCTTCACCAATGAGAGTAAGCCATCAAAAGTAGTTGAACTTACAAAAAATCATTTTAATGTACCATATTTGCTTTGCGCCCTACCAGCATCTCTTTAATGGAAGAAACAATCAATAGTGCATGTTAAGCAATGTCCTAGTCTTACTGACTTGTGACTGGCCTAACAAGTGAGTGTTTTTGTGGCGCCCTCCGAGCTAACATACACATCAACACGCATCAATGACGCGGCTGATGTTGTCGGAAAGAATCCAATGACATGTCCCCAGTGAGTAACAAATAGGCAAACAAAGCATGTGAACTGTCTATTGGCTAAGGTTACAATCTGTGTAAAATCCAAATCAGTCAAGAAGAATAAAGGGACAGTCAGCTGTTGAAAGCACTTTCGTTGTACCGCAGAGATGGAAGCAAACTGACATTTAACACAGTGGGTGCCTGTTGTCGACAAGAAGCATATTATAATTAGCATGAAAGAAATTCAAAAGTCTTCCAGAAATAAGCATACTTTTCAAACAATTTTGAGCTGTGTGCAAGGAAACGTCAGGACTGTTGCATTCACTCAGAAATGGCAGCCTGCTGTACCGAACACAGCATCAAGAAGAGCCTGGAAGTCTTCCATAAGTGTTGGGCTGGATGTCAGTAACACCTCTGAGGTTCCTGGCTGTGCTCGAGATTCATCCTCTTTCATGCTCTGGGTCTTTTCATGGCTTGGTGTTAAAAATCAAGCCATCTACACCTAGAAAAACCTAAATGTGAAGCACCTGCGTTCAGAGATGTCAGCTTATATATAAAAGCTGGTATATTTTCATTGTGTTCTTCAGTGAAAGCATATACTATGGTGAAAATTATTTTTAATTCTTACTCTTAATTCTTAGGATTGTTGCTGTCATTGTAATAGTGAAATATTATTACCAGATATTTTTTTTCTTGGTGGGTGTGTTATATAAGAGCTTGTAAGAGTTATATATATAAGAGTTATATATATAAGACCAAGTACATAGTTCTGTTTTCATTTATTGTGTAATTAGCTCAAACTGATATTGTTCCAGCCTTATGACTATCTTTTCTCAGTGTAACTTTTCTTTTCTTTTCTTCTTTTATAAAGATCTTCTGACTGCTCTTTTCAATATAATGGAAGTAAATGAGGATCTAACTTTCAAAAGTATCATAAAAGCGGTGTACAACAGTGATTCTCAGTTTTTCTCAGACTCAAAAGCCTTCCGTTGTCCAACACAATATTCAAAGATATTCAAAAACATTGCAGTGTTTTTGAATATCTTGTAAACATCTCCTTTTATATCGCACAAAAGAAAAATAAATTACATGTGAGTCTGCCAAACATCTACTGAACCCCGTTTCTGTCTAATATAAAAAAAAAAAAATAATTAAATAAATTGTGAGGCTGTTTAAAATTAGAAATAAAGCCAAACTGTAAGAACTGAAGCTTTAATTATGAGAAATAAACTTTCCAAATGTGTAAAAAATGCTAAAGAGTTAAAGAGAAAATTACAGTTGTGAGAGATTTTATTTTATTTTATTTTAAATGTGAACAGTGGCAAAGGATGAGTAAATAATGACAGTTTCATTTTTTAAAAACAACTGCAGATCCTATTTAGGTAATTGACCACATCAGAGACTTTTAAGGTTCTCTTTTACCTGATAAGTGTCCCACAGGCGAATGGTGCAGCGTAGAGGAAGTTCTCTCATAAGCAGGTTGTTCATCCAGCGAAAGGCGAACTGCAAATACTCCACCTCATACTGCTGCATGTGGCGATGTACCGTCTCTGTTAAAAGACAAAAACAGTACAACAAATCACCACCCTGACGTCAATCACCCAATTCATCTCTCACAAACAATTAAAGCATCATTATATACTCTTCCGTAAAATTGGGACCAAACAATAAATGACAGCCACTCGACGGACACAACACAACAATAACACTTCTTCTCCTCGCCGCTTTCTCGCACACAGACAGCAGACACGGTTCACAGATGACAGCCTGCCGGGCGTAAGACATAACACCCTAATAAAGCCATAAAGAATTTCTCCGTCCATGCCATCATGTGCTTGATGCTGTCATGTAACCATGAGGTAATTACTCAGCTGTCATCCCAACGTCTGAGCGTGTTATGTTTGAGAGGAAACAGCAGCTTTATTTATGGGCGTCTCTTTAATCAACATGGACACGCTACTGATGGGTAAAGTGTGTAACATGCATGACTGCGTGTCCCTGCAGAAATATAGGCATCTTCATTCACCTCCTGACAAAGATGGCATTCCTTGACCGTCACATGCATGACACGTTTTTGTTGGGGGTTGTGGGTGATATATTGAATGTTCATAATATTTCATATAATTATATTATACAATATATATTTTTTTAAAGTCTCTTCTCATCAAGGCTGCATTTATCTGATCAAAAACACAGTATGCATAATGTAGTAATATTGTAAAACAAAATCAGCAGGCATTACTCCAGTCTTCAGTGTGCTAACAGTTGTACTGCTTAACATTTTTGTGGAAACTATAATACATATTTTTAGGATTCTTGAATGTAAAGTTAATATTTATTTATTTACAGTGCCTTGCGAAAGTATTCATACCCCCCCTTTTTTTTTTTTTTTTTTTTTTTTTTCACATTTTGTTATGTTGCTGCCTTATGTTAAACGGCTTTAAATTACTTTTTTTCACAATAGTCTACACTCCATACATCATAATGGCAAAGCAAAAAACAGGTTTTTAACATCTATGCAAAATTATTAAATATAAAATAAAATAAAAACTTCAATTCTTCCATTGCATAAGTATTCATACCCTTATCCGGGAGAGCTGAAATTTAGCTCAGAAGCACTCATATTGCTTGTAGATGCTACTATAATTCGAGTGGAGTTAACCTGTGGCAAATTTAATTGAATGGGTATGATTTGGAAAAGAACACATGAAAATGCATATCACAGCAAAGACCAAGCCCTTAGGTCAAAAAACTTCCTGCAGAGC